>NW_025999982.1:18434746-18522060 GCF_001458135.2 Marmota marmota marmota
GTGGTAAAAATGGGAGTTCATAACCCACTTGAATCAAAGTGTGAAATATGATATATCAAGAACTATGTAATGTTTTGAACAACCAACAATAAAAATTAAAAAAAAAAAAAGATTGTGCCTGAGCCACAGTAGGATTTCTCTTCTGCTGCCCCTGCTTCCTTCCCATCTTTCATTAGTGCTCATCTCATGGACATTCCCTAATAACTTGTCTGTACAAAACCTCCATTGCAGAGTCTGATTTCCTTTCTGGGTGAATCTGACTGGTAACTGTATCAGGGGTCTGAGAAAGCAGATGCTTGCATGAGATTCTGAACGTGGCTCACTTGCCAGCCAGGAAGCATTGAGTTACTCATCACTGGTAGAAGGTAGAGTGTAGATAACGTGGCACAGGCATCAGCACAGTTGCTAAGTTTTCACCTGGGGAGAACTGTGTTGGCTACTGGTGGAAGGAAATGCTCTGGTGGGTGTAATGTATCAGGTGATTGAGGAATGCTGAGAAGACAGTAACTAGAAGAACCATGGAATTGAATAGCTTTTGCTAGGGATATTTGGCTCTTTAGAAAATAAAGGGAAGGATTAACTGGAAATTAAAAGTTAAACATAAAGGATGGAAGACCTACTTGGCAACATACAAACAGATGTCCATCTCTCACAGTTGCGAGACAGTTGTAAAAGCAAGGTGAGATGTAGCCCAGAGTTGAATCATAAGAATAGTAGAACTCCAAGACCCCAAGAAGATATGCTAGGTCAGGGTGCTGATTAGAAAGGAATGTGACACCAAGATTAATTATACAGACATCCAGTATGATAACAAATCAAAACTACCTAAATTCCTCTAAACTGATATTTCTCAACTACTATACAATTAACATCTGGGACTGGATCATTTTCTGTTGTGGGAGCTGTCCTGTTACTGGTTGGATGTTAACCAGCATCCACAGCCTCTACCTACCAGATGCTGCTAGTACCCTTAATTTATGACAATTGAAAATGTCTGCAGGCATTGTCAAATGCTACAGGGGGAATACTAGGTTTGAAACCACTGCTGTAAACCCTTTGTACCAGCAGCATTGGCCTAATCCTTGCTGCTAGAAATTGTCCTTGCTTGAGGACAGTACAGGGACCTCTACTATTCAAAACAAAAGAAGTGTCCCAATCAGGGTATACCCTCATGTGCCTTCATAGTTCCCAAAGCAGTGATTAAGTTCAAATCATAATCTAAGCTGAGGAAATTCTGGACCTCCTAAGGGGAATAAAGAGTCACAACTGAAAAGGCACTGTAGGACCTAGTCCTCAACTACCAGCAGGACCCTGGAGAGTTCATATGATACTGGATCATAAGAATGCTACATTAAAGTTGGAGGAACAGGACATTGAATAGCGAGAGTTTGTTAGTTAGGGAACACTCTCCTATTACATAAGATTCCATATTCTTGCAAGGACCCCAGTAAACAGTGCCAACATGCTGCTTCAATGGCTTGTAAAAGCTTGAGAAAGTTATAGCTTTCAAACCTTACACACAGACTGGAGTACAAATGCCATAATTTCTAAGGCTGATGGTGGAAGAATGAATCAAAAGGCTCATAGAAGTAAGCTCGCTAGAGTAGATATACTACATAATACTGAATAACTCATTAGATGATCATGATCCCACAGGAGAGTCTAAATATTTATTGTGCACATATAACCAGGAACAAAACAATTATTTGATGGCTAAGACTCTTGTTAGTGTCATGCCACAATCAAAATCTTGCATAGAGAGAAACTTGGAAATGTGCAGTCAGTAAAAAGGATGGAAATGCAATGGGTAGATCTTGAGTGTTTACAAGAAGAAATAGGTCATGAATGAATAGTCCAAATTGGGGAATAAGCACAATTATGGTATCCAGAGACAGAAACATGGGGAAGACAGGTGTATGACACTGTTTTCTACTCCCATTTCCTTAATTCTAAAAGCTGTAATGTGTTTTGTTTATTTTGAGCTAGCCACATAAAATGTCCTTATACTTCTTTGCAGAAAAATTATTATTGATAGTTATTATCCTAGTATGTTTTCTTGTATGATCCAATCATTTGTAGATGTCTGCTAGAATTAATTGATTCAACTTAATGAATGTGTAGAAAAGAAAAGGTAATGTCTAATTTAAATCAATTAGTAAGCTATGTACTGGCAAACCCGCATACCTGTGGTAATTGTGTGCAAAAGTTCATAGGCTGACCACAGATTATCAAAGAGATATTGAGAAAACACATAGATGTAGCCCTGGCCCTTGTAGAAATTCCATATGTGGAAATGAGACTCAGATTCACCAATCACATTTCTTTGTATTTACTGAGATTAAAAACCTATAGCCACACAGAAACCTGCACAAGAAAACTTATGATAAGTTTTGTGTATGATTGCCAGAACCTGGAAGCCACCAAAGTGCCCATCATTAGGTGAATGCATACATCAGCTATGGTTCGTCCAGACAATAAAGTATTATTTAGCCCTAAAAAGAAATAAGCTGTCAAGAAATTAAAAGACACAGATGAAACTTAAATGCATATTACTTACTGAAGAGACCAATCTTTAAGGTCTATATAAAGTATGATTCCAACTATATGACATTCTGGTAAAGTCAAACTGATGGAGACAGTACAAAGATAAGTGGTTGCAAGAGCTCAAGGGAGATAGGGGGATGGATAGGTGGAAAACAGAGGAATTTTAGAACAGCGAGAATGCTCATTATGATGCTATAATAGGGAATACATGTCATTATAAATTTATTCAAAACTATGGAATGTACAACAGTAAAAGTGAACTCTAATGTCAACCATGGGCTTTGTATGATTTTGATGTGCCACCACATTCATCACTTGTAACAATGTACAACCTTAGGCTATGTATGTGTTTGTGCAGAGGGTGTGTGGTAATTTTCTGTACTTTTACTTAATTTTGCTGTAAATCTAAAACTGCTCTAAATTTTAAGATGCATTTACAGAAGAAGAAGGAGGAGGAGAAGGAGACTCAAATAGTAGACTAATCTTTCTTATCTACTTATAGGACCACTTTCTTTATAAGACCCTATATGTATGTATGTATGTATGTATGCATGTATGTATGTATTTACAAAGAACATAAAGCAACTTGGTCTAGAGATGCAGGAACAAAAGTATTTTGCCCTAGGGGCACTCAGGGCTTATGGACAGAATAGACAGGTCTGATCAGGGACTGGAACAGAAAGCAGGAAAACTATCTGAAAACTACCTATGCTCTTATTCTCTTTTGCTTAGACTACCAAAGTCCTAGTCTGCAGTTTTTAGCCTGCCTGCCTTCCTTCCTTCCTTCCTTTCTTCTTTCCTTCCTTCCTTCCTTGCTCTTTCTCTCTTTCTTAAACTAATATCTGTGGCCAACCCTGGTGGTTGCTTGTTCTGTGTCCATTTTCATCTATTCACCTTTTCTTCATTACTAGAAGAACTACTGTTTTGTTCAGAGTTACAACATTTCCACCATTCAATTTTAGTTTCTTAGAAAACTTTGGAACTATATATTGATAGAGTGAGATCATTCAGGTGAATAAAAACATGGAGAAGAAGAAGTCACAGGTGGTAACATTAGAGAACAAACTTCAGTGGCTTGGAAATTTTCTCTTTCTTTCCAGAATATAGATATTATTCCTGGATATGGAATAACTATCTGGTAGCCAAGAGATGAGAGCCACGTGCTAAAGCTAGTGGAGCAGAACAAAATAAAAAATGGTATGGGTAGTTTATCAGCCCAGGACTGCCTATCTCTGCACCTCTCATCATGTGAAAATGTTTGAAAACATAAGCCACAGTAGTTGGGTTTCTGTCATATGCTACAAACACAATCCCTAGCTGGTACAACATCTACTTGATCTTCTCTCTTGCTCTAGTTGCTGGAGAAAAATAATCACCCACATATTCACAGTTTATATCACCTCAATTCATGCTAACAGTGCAGACTGAATTAGAATTTCTCACATTCAAGATGAACTTTATTAAAGAAAGAATCCAATTTATGTGGATGGTTCAACCAACTATGTACGGGATCATATTCATTTACACACATTTAGCTGACAGGGCTCCATTTCTGAAGGACTTCAAAGAAAAGGATTTTCATGAACAAAGAAGAACCAAGTGAACTACTATCACTTTATTTAGTCACGATAAATTCCATTACAGAATTTGACTGTTCTAATCCCTTCTACTCTAAACATACAGGTATGACTGAACCTGATAATTTATGATCTGCTAATCAGAGATTACTCTAGGGTAGGAAAAATCTTTTTGGAAAATGAGTTAAGATCAAATATGTGTATAAGATGATCCTTGGATTAGCATCTATTTTTTGGTTCTCTCTGTGTGTGCATGCAAGCTGATGTACATGAAACTGGTAGCTAAATTCAGGGTATTGACTTTTCAGTATACCTCTTCAGATGTAAACCACCCATATGCAGAGATTTGAAAATATAAGTGACATGAGACACAGTATCTGCCCACTGATACTGACCTAGGAAAGTAAGCTATAGGCATCTAAGTAATTAATAGTGCTCAAATACAGTTTCTCTGTCTCAACTAGGTGATTCAGACTGGAGTTCTTATGAGATCAGAGGAAAAGATGCCCCCCTCATTATAAATTGTTTGAAATATGATAAGTTGACTTCTTCCCCAAGCTTAAGCAAATATTATAATTAGACAAAGGAAAGCCAAATGTGACTTTTGTCCATTTGGTTGCAGAGTGTATGGCACATCTAAACAAAATTTAAAGATATACAAATGGATACCTCACCAAAATCTTTGCAACATAGAGTAAAATGACATCTGATATTTTGCATCTATTTGGTGCCACTGTATTATGTGAACATACACCTGACAATGTAAACTGGTTAACTCTCTATGAATATGTTAAATGAAAAACTGCCACATGTCACTTGCACTTTACAATATTGGAATCTTTTAGAATTACTCTGTGAGATATATTTTCTATCAGAAGTGTTTAGGGAAACCTAGTGGTATTTATGCATCATTTTATATATATTTAAGGGTGCATTTCTTTTGAGAATCCAGACAGTGAACCCACTGTCATCATCTTTTTTATTAATCAAAATTTTAATAAAGATACTACCAGAATCAATGCCTAAAATGTGTATTATTCCCTAAAGTGTTATATCTTTGTGGCATTCAGTCATACTTTGCACATTCAGTAAATATTTATTGAGTACCTAATAAATAACAAGACAGTCCTGAGCACTAAGAATATGGTAGTGAATAGTATCCAAACAACAGTCCCTGAATTTACTGAGCTTGCAGATTAACTGGGGAGACTGACATTAACTAACTAATTCCAAATGTGAAAAGTTATGAAACAAAATGTATTCAGACTGTGCTAGAGGGACGGAAATCTAGTCTTATGACAGGACAATGTCATTAAACATTTACACCCTCCCCCCCAAATCTAAATCTGAAGTGTTGGGCTGGCAACCTTTGAATGTTGTATGTGACCAAGATAAAACTGAAAAATGCTAAGTTCCAAGACCATTTCCATTTTCTGGAATGGTAACTTGGACCTGTGCCAATATCACACCAAAACTAAATAAATAAGCAGTGGGGCCCATCTATATGCAGTAATATTGAAAACTGTATTCCATATGTGACAACATATTATTAAAACAGCAAAATCATAGCTTCCATCTGCCTGTTGAGATGCACAGCGTCACTCTCGTCCCTGTAATGTTAGACTTTATTGCATTTGTCGGCAGCATATTCCATTTTAATATTTGATAAATAGATATGGGAGGAATTGTTTCAAGCTACAATCCTGTACTGCTTTAGCTGTTCACCTCCTTTCTGTGGCAAGCTCTCTATCCTCAAACTAATATCCCCCTAAGAAGAAAAATCAATTTTAAATGACTGTGAAAATGTGTTTATTTTTCTACCCTCAGGATTAAAAAGCTGAGAAATGATTAATAATAATTTGTCTGGAAAGATAATGTAGGCATTTTAAGGGAGGGGTGGTGATTTTGCATCTTTAATTTTCATCAGTTCTAACATTTTATCATTAAAACTGCATGAATATATAGAGAGAAAGATAAAAGAAAACGAAAGAGGTGGTAATACCTCATATCTCTTAGGCGGTATTTCCTATGTTTCAGATTTCTACATTGTCTGACCCCATTTCAGTCAATTTTCCATAGCCTGCCTGTCTCATATCCGCTGAGGGAACACACTAGTGCTGTGTTTATGCTAATTTTATGCTCTCTGAGTTGTGTCTGTTATTCAAAGCAGTTGAAGCAGTTATTGCCAGTAATCTTATTTCTGTGGGAGCCCCAGGGCAGACGAGGCCTCAAAATCAGGCCTGCAGACCGAGGCAAAGCCATCACAGCCTGCTGGTAAATGGCAGTTCTTTCCCTCCGAATCTGATATCAGTTACTTCGCAAACACAGTAATAAAATGAAACAAATCAGATTTTCAAGTAAATAAACCAGACTTCAGTGGGAAGCAACAATGGTCAGGGCAACAGGAGTTTAATAAGTGATACATAGGGGGAGATAGAAAAGCACCATGGCCTGCACTTCTACTCTCTTTATTTTAAAGCAACCCCCCAAAACTCAATACTAAAGAAAGGTGTTTTAACCCAACAGCAAGAAAGAGGGGGAGGGGGAGCTGACGTCAAGTGAAACAAGCATCAAAATAAATGTGAACTTTCTTTTACTAAAATCAGTCAATGATACTGAAAATAGTATTATTCATGGGTAGGGAGGCAATACACACAAAAGATTCACAGAGAGAAAGGGACTTGAGCATCCCTTCTCACCCATAAAAGCTAATAGCCTTTTAGAAATCTGAGCAAAATGGAAACAAAGCTAACCAGTGCAGTTTCTTGATGAAGACACTGTGTCCTACAGTACCATGAGGGAACATGGGGTTTGATGCAGCAAGACATGGACCAAGGTCTTTGTCATGGATTCATGAGATCATTCATTTCTGGCAACTTCTCCCTGTTTACCAATAGATTCTCAGTTCCATTTACTCTAAAGTACTTGCCCACTCTTCTCTCCTCCACTGTATCACTCACTAGTTTTAAATAATTAAAATGACTGACCAACAATCCACAGTAGAATGAGAAGTGTCCAAATCTAAGTTTGCAGTGGAACAGTTTTTCTAGAAACTGATAGTATCTTTCATGAAATCAGAACCAGTGTTGATAAACTTATAATTTTTCTTTAATCTACAGCATGTTACACCAATCCTGCCCAACAGCCATCACACTCATTGATTCATCCATTTGGCAAACATTTACTGCTTGCTTCATGCCAGATACTTGGATCAGAGCAGAGCTACTCCAGGGAAGAAATTGCACAATATTGGCATTGCCTATTTGCCTAACTGCTATGAGTAGAGAGGATGCAGAAGAGACACTGTGGGGACACAGAGATGTACTGGTGGGTGCAGATGGAATTCTTGAGGTGACTCCTGAGTTGAGTTTTGTTAGGAAAAATAGAAACTTATAGTCAGGAAGAAAGATGAAAGCATTTTCTGGTACAGAATTCATTTGGAGACTATTAAAGAGATCAGTTTGACTGGGACAGTGTTTAAGGAAGAGGTGAGGAAAAGTGTAGGGAATCAGACTCAAGCAAGACCTAGTGCATCACATTGTGAAGTTCTCATTGCTAGTGCACTATAGGGTTTTACACAGAGTACTGACAGAATGAGAATTTGGTTTTATAAAGATAATTTTGCCAAGTAAGTGTTAAAGATTGCAGGGGGGAAAATAGGGCATTAGATGAGAACAGACAAGCTAGTGATAAACAACAAGACAAGGATATCGAGCAGGGATTGGTGGCACTGTGCCTATAATCCCAGCTACCCCAGAGAATGAGGAAGGAGAATCAGGAGTTTGAGGCTAACCTGGGTAACAAATGGCAAGACTCTGTCTCCAAAAAAGGTGGTGGGAGAGGGGATAGGACTTACAGGAGAATCAGAGAAAAGAGGTAAGTGAAAGAATGGGTTGATAAAATATTTATGGCAAAGATGTCTAGTTTACCATGGCATATTGACTACATTATTTTATCTTTCCTTCTTCTAGTAAAAACATTAAGATGACAGAAAAAAGAACAGGATATTTAAGCTCCCACCCAAACAAAGACAACAAAAAAGAAGGAAATAACAGAAGACAAATGTCTACAAAATGTTTCAGTGGAAAGCAGACGTGTACGTATATAACTGAATTAGCAGAGAAAAGAAGGCAACTTCTCTAGGATACCAACTAAATGGCTCCCTGCTACAGAGCCCTAGAAAACATACCAGCACCCCTGAAAGGTATCAGGTATGCTTGTGTGCAAACAACAATAAGTAGAGAGATTTTAAGGAAGAGTTAGACTTTTAAATTCTTTCCCAATCCCAAGAAAAGACAGACAGCTGGGTCTCCACAGAGTTTGAATCAGAAAAAGTATAGATTCAGGCTACAAATGGTTGAAATAAAAGGCTACATCCCAGAAACTGAGAATCTCTTAGTACCCTTTAGAAAAGCAGTAGCTATGATTACAAATCACAGGCAGAACGGTAATATTTTTTAAGGAAATTGATTTCATTCACTAGAAAAAGACCTACAGAGTGTAGTATGTTAGTGTCTCTAATATAATAGTAAAATCCCAGACTGATCAACTACAGTGAGCCCCACTGAGCTCACTCAGGCACACAGGACTTTCAGTTACTTTCTTTACCTTTTCTTTTTTGTCTCATTTTAAATATAAATATGATGCCACAGATAAATGGAATTTGAAGGCAGATCTCTAGCATATTAAGACACTAGAAAATAAACAGAACTTGAAGGAAAGCAAGGTAAAGAAAAATGTTGTGTCTATGTATCTACATATGGATCGAGAAATTGCTATCGTAGGAGAACTAAGGGGAGGAGGTATGTCTTCATGAAATAAGGAGAGGTTTTTATTCTCAGGAAGAGCATTCTGAGAATAAAAAGGGGTCCTGGAAATTAAAAAAAATACATAATCAGAATGTGTTAAACCAACAGAAAAATACAAAAAAAAAATAGTAGAATAGAGGAATCCTCTTATAAAGTTAAAAAAAAAGAAAAAATGTGTTTTTTTTAAATTCAATAAAATTAGGAATTCCTATTAGTTGCCCAATATTTAGCAAATGGAAATACCAAAAACAAATAACAGCAAAAATAAAGGAAAAAATCATGTTTTAGTTAGTTTTTCAGACTGTTACAAAAATACCTGACAAGAACAACTTAGAAGAGGAAAAGTTTATTTTGCGCTCATGGTTTCAAAGCTTTCAGTCCTAAGTTCATACCCCCAGTAACCTACTTTCTTTGGCCATACTTACCTACCTACAGTTTCCACCCATTAGTTAATTCAAATTACTAATCCATCAAATGGATTAACTCACTGACTAGGTTACAGCTCTTAATCTGGTCATTTCACCTCTGAATGCTACTGTTTTTCCTAAGCTTTTCAGTGGACATGTTATATTCAAACTATAACATCATCAAAGAAGTAATTCAAGAAAATTAATCAGACCTGACATTCATGTTTCCACATTGAGTCTAGAGAATGTCAAGCAGAATCAAAAAGATGATCAATAATATATTTGAGTAATAGTGATGAACAAAGTGTTATTATTATTGGTACTGGGAATTGAATGCAGGAGGGCTTTACCACTGCGCTACATTCCCACTCCTTCTTATCTCTTATTTTGAGATAGGATGTCACTTAGTTATTGAGGGTCTCACATACATACTGAGGCAGGTTTCAAACTTATGATCCTCTTTGCTTCAGTCTCCAGAGTTGCCAGGATTACAAGCACATCCCACCATGCCCAGCTGTCAGATAAATTATTTTTAAAAGCTCCTAAAAAGAAAAAAAAAATCCAAATCAGAATAGCATCAACTTCTAAATGCTAACATTATATATTAGAAGACAATTGCTCAACTACTTTAAAATCCTGAGAAAAAAGTGATTTTTAATCTATTTATCACTAAAATTATACATTGTGAGTATAGAATAGACATTTTCAGATATCTGAGATTTCAGAAACTGACTTCTCAATATGCTCTTATAAAGTGATTGAAGAGTGTACTCCCGAAAAGGATTGAACCAAGAAAGTAAAAGAGTTGGAATCTATGAAACAGGCTAAACAGAAAGAGAGAAGAAAGGTATCATCATTCTAGGCTAATAGTGTAGATGCATCCTGAGGATCAGGGGTGTGTAGATCCATAAAATAACTAATTCAAATTAGATAAAGGAGCGAAGAATGTCAAAAAGTGTGGTTCCAAAGAAATATGAAAATAAAAAATATCTGATATTTGACTTTAATGAAGGTACTTTCTGGTTTTATTGGAAAGTTTACATTTAGATTAGTGACGGGAACATAGAAAATGAAGCAAATAAAAAAGGCAATTATTAACTCATATATAAATAATAATAGCACAACACATGTTTATCATAAGCTATAATAATAATGTCATTGTTGGTTTGAATAAAGGAAGTAGTATAACTATAGCCAATTATTAAGCTCCATTAAAATGTTTATTATGTACCAACTACTCAGCTATGTGCTTCATTTGTATTAGCTCATTTGTCTTCACAGTAATTATATGAAGTACTACATCTACTAGCCTCATTTCACAACAGGAGAAAACTGGGTGAAATGCCTTACCCCAAAATCACCATGCAACTGCAGGAAGAGTTGAGACTCAGGACAACAATGTGCAAAGTAAAAGACTGTGCTCCTAATCACATAATAGCTGTCCTTCTTGGCTTCTTTTTCTGTCTCCTTATCACTCCAAATGATATGAGACACAGATGTTTCTAAAAATCTTCATCATACTTTGGATAACATATTTGAACAAAGCGTTTAATCACCTGGTGGCTCCTATCCTCGTGTCTCCCACCTCTTACTTATGTCTGAACTGGGCTCTGGTGTTTCAAGCTGACCTAAAACTGCATACTCAGCATATTCCATATTTCTCCTGATATCTGTGAAGGAAGGCAGACCAATGTATTCAATGTTCAGTTTCTGCATTTTCTCTCATTCTCTCACATAAGCTTAAAGAAGATACTTTTTACTGCATAACTTAATATGGATATACAAATCAACTAATTGGGCTAATTGTAATTTTCTCCAGGAACAGCTTATAGCAATGGATGACAAAATTATCTGTGATTTGGGAATTAGAATTTGAACAAACATAGTGAAAAATTTCAGAGACCTCTCACTGGCCCAGGTTGGTTAATGACAATGAAAAATCTTTTCATGTGCTTATTTACCATCCCTTTTTCCCATTTTATTGAAATGCTTAATGAAGTTCCTTACATAAATTAGGGAATTTTTTTGTTTGATTATTTTGGCACTGGAATATGAATCCTTTGTTGGATATGTAACTTGAAAACACTTTTTTCAATCTGCAATTTGTCCTTTAGTTTTGTTAGTATAGCCTTGCACCAGGAATTCATTTGCAATTTTGATGAAGCTCAGTGTATCAATGTTATTTTGTGTGTTGTGATTTTGGTATCAGTGTCTGAACAGTTTTCCTCTAATCTAGGTCAGGAAAATTTTCTCCTCAGTTGGGTCAACCAAATGTATTAGTTTAATATTTTGCATTTATAATTATGATCAATTTACAGTTAATTTTTTTGTATTGGGCGATCTTTAAGTCAAAGTTGACCTTTTTTTAATCTATGGTTGCCATACTGTGTCAACATATTTGTTGATTCTTTTAAAAATTTTATTTATTTTTAATGTATGTGTATAGTGTATAACATGATGTTTTAACATACACATATATAATGAAAAGATTACTAGAGCCAACAAAATTAGTATATAAATGTTCTCACATATTTAACTTTGTTAATGAGGATGGAGAGAAGTACCTAGAATCTACTCTTCTGGCAAATTTTCAGTACATGACACCATATTATTTCTATTGTCATCAGGCTGTACATTTGATCAGCATACTTGTTTATCCCACATCACTGTAAAATTGTACCCTTTGAGCAACATCTCTCCCCCTCATCCTGCTCCCCTGGTAACTAACATTCTAGTCTGTTTCTATGTACTCAACTATTACAGATTCCACATATAAGTGCAGTATTATTCTTTCTGTGTCTCACTTATATCCCTTGGCATAATGTCCTCCTTCTTTATCCCCCTTTTTTTTCTCCACAAAAAGTATAATCTTCTAATTTTTAACACTAAATATATTTCATTCTATATGTATATCACAATTTCTTTTTAAATTATTTTAAATTTATTTATTTATTCTAATTTGTTATACATGACAGCAGAATGCATTCATAATACACATATAGAGCACAATTTTTCATGTCTGGTTGTATACAAAGTAGAGACATATCATTTGTGTCTTCATACATGTACTTAGGATAATGATATCCATTTAATTCCACCATCTTTCCTACCCCCATGCCTCCTCCCTTCCCCTTCCTCCCCTCTGCTCTACCTAAAGTTCCTCCATTCCTCCTATGCTTCCCCCCAACCCCAATTATGGATCAGCATCAACATATCAGGGAAAACATTTGGCCTTTGGTATTTGGGGATTGGCTTACTTTACTTAGCATGATATTCTCCAACTTCATCCATTTATCTGCAAATGCCATGATTTTATTCTCTTTTAGTGCTGAGTAATATTTCATTGTGTATACATACACCACAGTTTCTTTATCCATTCATCTGTTGAAGGGCATCTAGGTTGGTTCCACAATTTAGCTGTTGTGAATTGTGCTGCTATAAACATTGTGGCTGCATCACTTTAGTATGCTGTTTTTAACTCAAAGTGGATCAAGGATCCAGGAATTAGATCAGAGACCCTGCACCTAATAGAAGAAAAAGTAAGCCCAAATCTTCATTATGTTGGATTAAACCCCACCTTCCTTAACAAAACTCCTATAGTACAAGAAATAAAATCAAGAATAAAAAATGGAATTGACTCAAACTGAAAAGCTTCTTCTCAGCAAAAGAAACAATCAGTGAGGTGAAGAGAGAGCCTACAAAATTGGAGAAAATTCTTACCACATGCACATCAGATAGAGCACTAATCTCTAAGGTATATAAATAACTCAAAAAATAAAAATAAAAACACCAAAAAACAAATAACCCAATCAATAAACGGACTAAGGAACTGGACATCTCTCAGAAGATGATATACAATCAGTCAACAAATATATGAAAAAATGTTCAACGTCTCTAGAAATTAGAGAAATGCAAACCAAACTACTCTAAGATTTCATCTCACTCCTGTCAGAATGGCAATTATTAAGAATATAGGTAATAATAAATGTTGGAGAGGATGTGGTGGAAAAGGTACACCCATACATTGCTGGTGGAACTACAAATTGGTGCAACCAATCTGGAAAGCAGTATGGAGATTCCTTAGAAAACTTGGAATGGAACCACCATTTGACCCAGCTATCCCACTCCTCAGTGTATACCACAATTTCTTTATCTCTTCATCTATTGATGGATACAGCAGTTGTTTCTAAAATTTGGCTATTAAATATGGTGCAATGGACAGGGGAATGCAGATATCTCTATGAAGTACTAGTTTCAATTCCTTTGGATTTATACCCATAAAAGATATATATAAAAGGGATTGCTGATTATTCATAAAAACAGAAAAAGCAATCATAAAACTTATTTGGAAAAATAAGAGGACCAGAATAGTCAAAGAAATCCTTAGTGAGAAAAGTGAAGCTGGAGGCATCATAACACCAGACATCAAATTATACTATGGAGCTATAGTAACAAAAACAGCATGGTATTGTACCAAAATAGACATGAAGACCAGTGGAACAGAATAGGGGACACAAGAAAACTTACACATAAAAATAATTATCTCATAATAGACAAAGATGCCATAAACATACATTGGAGAAAAGACAGTGTCTTTAACAAATGGTGCTGGGAAAACTTTTATGTTATAAAGGAAAACAGAGAAAACTACAAATACCTCAACACATATAGACTAACTGAACAAATTATTCTAAGTAAAAACACAGACTAATTGAACAATTCTTCTGAATCTACAGAAATACAAATGCAAGTAATTCAACAAAAAATAGCGTCCTTGAGGTCAACAATATGGCAGACAAAGTGCATCTGCTGGAGGAAGGAAAGGCAGAAGGCTCTTTGTCTGCCACCTTGTTGACCTCAAGGACTCTTTCTTTGGACACAAAAAAATGAAAAATGTAGAGCCCCATTCACTCTCAGAGCTACAAAATTTATGAACCAGTCCTTTTACTGGGAGCTTTAAGTTGAGGTCTTCATTTTTTAGACAGAAGCTGGAAGCTGATGGTTCCATCCCAATTGTGAGTCATACAGGGTTCATACAATTAGCGTATATCAGCTTTTCCTACCTTTTCAATACAGATATTTTTTGATAGTCTCTAACCTAGCTTCTGGATTTGTCCCAGAGAGAATTAATCCACATGTAGCTATCCATTCATTGCATCTTCTGGAGGAAGAAAAGGCAGCAGGCTCATTGTCTGCAATATTGTTGACCTCAAGGACTCTATTCTTTGTTGAACTACTTGCATTTGTATTTCTGTAGATTCAGAAGAGTTGTTCAATTTAGTCTGTGTTTTTGCTTAGAATAATTTGTTAAGTTAATCTATGTGTGTTGAGCTATTTGTGGTTTGCTCTTTTCCCCTTTTTAACATGATATGCAATCATAAATACAAACCATACAATAAATGTGATCTATAATGATGTTCATTTACACTTTATATTGTTATTTTGTGTCTTTTCTATTTTGGGGTGGCCAAGGGAATATCAGGGATTGAACTCAGGAGCACTCAGTCACTGAGCCACATCCCTAGCTCTATTTTGTATTTTATTTAGAGACAGAGTGTCACTGAATTGCTTAGAGACATGCTTTTGCTAAGGCTGGCTTTGAACTCATGATCCTCCTGCTTCAGCCTCCCAAGGCACTGGGATTACTGGCATGTGACCACCACGCCTAGCATGACTTTCTTATTTTTGTCAGATTTTTTTATTAGTTCTTTTTAGTTATACATGATTGTAGGATATATTTTGACATGTTATACTACATGGAGTATATCTTTCCATTCTTATGGTTGTGCATGATATGAAACTACACTTATAGAGTATTCATATTATGAACATAGGAAAGTAATGTACAATTCATTCTAACATCTTTTCTATTTCCATTACTCCTCCTTTCTCTTTTTCCCCTTTGTGTGTCCCAAAGTACTTGTATTCTCCCCTACACCACCCCACCTTATTGTCAGTTAGCCCCCTTGTATCAGAGAACATTTGGCCTTTGGTTTTGGGGGATTGGCTTATTTCACTTAGCATGATAGTCTCAGTTCCACCCATTAACCAGCAAATGCCAGAATTTCATTTCTCTTTATGAACTAGTAATATTGCAAGGTGAATATATAACACATTTTCTTTTTGTTAATTAATTTTTAAAATTTATATATAACAGTGGGATGCATTACAATTCTTATTACACATATAGAGCACAACTTTTCATATCTCTGATTGTATACAAAGTATATTAACACCAATTTGTGTCTTCATACATGTACTTTGGATAATAATGTCCATCACATTCCACCATCATTTCTAACCCCATGCCCCTTCCCTTTCCCTCCCATCCCTCTGCCCTATCTAGAGTTTGTCTGTTCTTCCCATGCTCCCTCTCCCTACCCCATATGAATCAGCCTCCTTATATCAGAGAAAACATTCGGCATTTGTATTTTAGGGATTGCCTAATTTCACTTAACATTATCTTCTCTAACTCCATCCATTTACCTGCAAATGACATAATTTTATTCTCTTTTATTGCTGAGTAATATTCTGTTGTGTATATATGCCACTTTTTAAAATTCATTCATCTATTGAAGGGCATCTAGGTTGGTTCCACAGTTTAGCTATTGTGAATTGTGCTGCTATAAACATTGATGTGGCTGTGTCCCAGTAGTATGTTGTTTTTAAGTCCTGTGGGCATAGACTGAGGAGAGGGATAGCTGGGTCAAATGGTGGTTCCATTCCCAATTTTCCAAGAAATCTCCATACTGCTTTACATATTGTCTGCACCAATTTGCAGTCCCACCAGCAGTAAATGAGTGTACCTTTTTCCCCATATCCTCGCCAACACTTTTTGTTTTGTTTTGTCTTCATAATAGCTGCCATTCTGACTGGAGTGAGATCAAATCTTAGAGTGGTTTTGATTTGCCTTTCTCTAATTGCTAGCAATGATGAACACTTTTTCATATATTTGTTGATTGATTGTATATCATCTTCTGAGAAGTGTCTGTTCAGGTCATTGGCCCATTTATTTATTGGGTATTTGTTTTTTTGGTGTTTAACTTTTTGAGTTTTTTAAATACCCTAGAGATTAGTTCTCTATAATACATTTTCTTTTTTTTTTAAAGGAGAGAGAGAGAGAGAGAGAGGTGTAGATGGACACAACACAATGCCTTTTTTTATTTTTATGTGATGCTGAGAATCAAACCCGTGTCCTGCCCAATCTAGGCAAGCGCTCCACCGCTGAGCCACAATCCCAGCCCCAGCACATTTTCTTTATCCATACAGTCTGTTAAAGGGTACCCAGGCTGCTTCCATAGTTTAGGTGTTGTGAATTGAGGCTGTAAACATTATTGTGGCTGTGTCACTATAGTATGCTAAATTTAAGTCCTTTGGCTATAAACAAAGAAGTGGGATGGCTGGGTCAAATGGTGGTTTCATTCAGAGCTTTCTGAGGAATCCTATACTGTTTTCCAGAGTGATTACAACAATTTGTATTCCCACCAGCAATGTATGAGTGTACATTTTTTCCCACATCCTTGCCAACATTTATTGTTACTTGTATTCTAGATGCCAGTCTGACTGGAGTGAGAAGAAACTAGTGTAGTTTTGATTTATATTTCTCTAACTGCTAGAGACATTTTTAGAAGTTTATCAGTTATTGATCTTTTCAAGGAATCAGTTTGTGCTTTTATTGACTTTATCTATTGTTTTGTATTTTTCATTTTATTTCCCTTTGCTCTTCTTATTATATTCCTCCTTGTATTTGATTAGGACTTATTTTTTTTATTTTTTAAGGTTATTAAGATGAAAGTTTAGATTACTTTTTCTTGCACTAATATGTGCATTTAGCTCTATCAGTTTCCCTATAAGCACTACATTATCTATACCTCAAAAATTTCAATAAGCTGTATTTTCAGTTTTATTCAATTCAAAATATCATGTAATTTTCTATAAGACTTACCTTTTTAGGCCTATGGATTATTTAGAAGTATGCTATTTAATGTTCAAATGTTTGGATATTTTTTTATTATTCCAAAAGTGTGTATCTATATATTCCAAAGTGTTTTTAGTGATTACATTTTGAATTACTTCAATCCTTCTAAAATTGTTAAGATGTGTTTTATGATCCATCTAGGTAATTCTCACATATGCACTAGAAAAATAATGTGTTATGCTCTCAGTTGGTGCCATGTTTTGTAACTTTCAAGCATAATCAGCTGATGGAAATGTTAAGGTCTATAACATTCTCAATTTTCTCTTGGATAAATTCTGTTACTGAGAGAAAAGTCCTGTTTCCCAATTTAGTGATGGATCTATTTCTTATTTCATTTTTTCAGTTTTTTTTTGTACATTTAAAAAAAATTCCCTTTCATACCCATTTAGAATTGTCACTTTTTCCTGATGAAGTAACTCTTTTATCAATATGTAATATCTCTTTCTTCCTTGGATAATTTTTTCTGCTCGAAATCTAGCTTATCTGATATTAAGGTAATCATTCCAGCCTGTTTTCATTTTTATTTTATTTTTTTCAGTGCTGTGGACTGAATTCAGGCCTCACATATGCTAGGCAAATGCTCTACCATTGTGTTACATCCCAAATCCCCAGTTTTTATTCAATTAAAGTTTGCATTATATATCATTTTACACTTTTTTCCTAGTTGAGCTTATTATATTTAAGTGAGTTTGCTCTAGACAGTACATAGCTTGCTCAGGGTCTACTCATTTTCTAATGCTTTCCTCTTTATTTTCAGATTATATAATTTCTATTGATCTATCTTCAACTTTGGGTAGAACATTTGACATCTCTATTCTGTTACTGAGACCATAAATAAATTTTTATTTTAATAATTTCTTTTTAGTTCTAAAAAATTTAGTTTGGTTCTTCCTTTTAGTCTGTATAATTTGCTGATAATTCTAATATTAGTATTTAATTCACATGTTTGCAATTGTTCATTTGAATATGTTATGAGTTCCATTCCCTTTCATGATTGTATCATGTCTGCTGCCAATCTGCAGAAGACCACACAGGGAAAACCCACACAATCATTCATTGAATTATTATAATAATAATTTTATAGAACCTGTTAAATGAAGCCCTCTTTTTCTCAATTGCTCCTAAGACATTAATTTGATAGATATAAGATACTAAATTAAGTATGAAGCATTTATTCACATGCAAGACTTTTAAATGAAATGTGCCATATTCAGTTTTATGATCCTTGAACTTTTAACAGAAATACCATGAAAAAGTCAAATAATAAGTAGAAATGTATGAGTAGTTTTCTTTACAAGAATTTTATTTCATAAGAGCACATTTAGAGAAGGATAGGACTGCTGACAATAAAAGTGACTTCCATGGGACTCCTTGAAGAGCTTGAAATATATAGGATAACCTGGAGGATTAGTACCTGTTTTATTCCTGGACAAACTAAAATGGTGTGTGGCAACATTAAAACTGAGTTGACATTGAAAAGTTTGACAAATCAAGATATACATTAATACTTCCTATGTGCCAGCTGTTAGCCAAATGGGAGAGAGGACCAACTTGGAGTATTTAGTTCTATTCTCCCAAGAGTGGATAGAGTTTTTATAGGGAGAGTTAGTGTAGTATGAGCTATGGAAAACTATGCACTGAATAGGGACAAGGAAGTCACAATGAATACTCTGCCAATGAGAAGGTAAATTTAGAAGAAGTTTCCTAAAGCAGTTAATTCCAGGGATCCTAAAAGTTCCCATCATCAAGAATTGTGAAGGCACTTCACATAGAACCCTAATATCCAGAGTATACAAAGAACTCAAAAAATTAGACAATAAGATAACAAATAACCCAATCAACAAATGGGCCAAGGACCTGAACAGACACTTCTCAGAGGAGGACATACAATCAATCAACAAGTACATGAAAAAATGCTCACCATCTCTAGCAATCAGAGAAATGCAAATCAAAACCACCCTAAGATACCATCTCACTCCAGTAAGATTGGCAGCCATTATGAAGTCAAACAACAACAAGTGCTGGCGAGGATGTGGGGAAAAGGGTACACTTGTACATTGCTGGTGGGACTGCAAATTGGTGTAGCCAATTTGGAAAGCAGTATGGAGATTTCTTGGAAAGCTGGGAATGGAACCACCATTTGACCCAGCTATTCCCCTTCTAGGTCTATTCCCTAAAGACCTAAAAAAAAGCATGCTACAGGGACACTGCTACATCCATGTTCATAGCAGCACAATTCACAATAGCAAGACTGTGGAACCAACCTAGATGCCCTTCAATAGACGAATGGATAAAAAAAAAATGTGGCATTTACACAATGGAGTATTACTCTGCATTAAAAAATGACAAAATCATAGAATTTTCAGGGAAATGGATGGCATTAGAGCAGATTATGCTAAGTGAAGCTAGCCAATCCCTAGAAAACAAATGCCAAATGTCTTCTTTGATATAAGGAGAGTAACTAAGAACAGAGTAGGGACTAAGAGCATGAGAAGAAGATTAACATTAAACAGGGATGAGAGGTGGGAGGGAAAGGGAGAGAGAAGGGAAATTGCATGGAAATGGAAGGAGACCCTCACTGTTATACAAAATTACATACAAGAGGAAGTGAGGGGAAAGGGAAAAATAATACAAGGGGGAGAAATGAATGACAGTAGTGGGGGTAGAGAGAGAAGAGGGGAGGGGAGGGGGATAGTAGAGGATAGGAAAGTCAGCAGAATACAACAGACACTAGTATGGCAATATGTAAATCAATGGATGTGTAACTGATGTGATTCTGCAATCTGTATACGGGGTAAAAATGGGAGTTCATAACCCACTTGAATCAAAGTGTGAAATATGATATATCAAGAACTATGTAATGTTTTGAACAACCAACAATAAAAAAAAATTTAAAAAAAAGAATTGTGAAGGGTCTGAATTTTACTCTTTTGTAACCAGTGAGTTAATGTTTCATAATTTCATAAATCAGGGAAAAGACACAAGCTGTCTGGGTCAGAAACATCATAATTTATGCTTATGTGTATAGTGTACACTTAAAATTGGCTAAGATAGTATATTTTAAGTGTTTTCCTTATAAAAATAATAAATAATATAGAATAATGCTTATGTTAAATAGCTTGACTTGGTCATTTCACAATGTATACATATATCAAACTATGTTGTATGCCATAAATATACACAATTTTTCTTGTCAATTAAAAAATAAATAGTGAAAGGGAGAAGAAAAGAAAGTTAGACTAACTTGCCCAAGCCTGAAGAGTTGGTAAATGGCAAAGATTAACATCCCAACACCTGACTTCAGAGCTTCCTTTTCTATCCACTAAGTCGATTTATCACACTTTACATTACAATGATTTTTGAAAGTCACCACTAGGTCCATGTGACTGAATAAATAGAAGGCTTGTTTTTATTGGTGCATATTAATCATACAGAACAGTGTGTTTCATTGTATCATATTTATACATGTATATAACATATTTTGACCATTTCCACCCCCCTATTACCAACCATTACCTTCCTTCTTTGTAGATACATTAATCTATTTAGATTGTTTCCTTATCTTTAATACAAGCACATTATATAGGGAGGAATTCTTAAGCTCCTACTAATTCTAATTCTACAAGTCCATATATTGTGAATCTATTAAGGCAAATTATTACAATTTGGATCTGGTATGTCCCACAAAATTCATGTGTTGAGAGCATGGTCCCCAAGCAGCAAGGTACAGAGGAGGATGTCTTAGAAAATAATTGGATCATGCAGATTTTGACCTCATCAGAAATAATACATTGATAACTGTTGGACTTTCTGGAGGAGGGACCTACTTGGAGGAAATAGGTCACGGGGGTGATATGCCCCAACCCCTTCTTCTCCCTTTCTCTCCCCCCACCTCTCTCTCCTCCCCAGCTGCCACAACCTAAGCTACTTTCCTCTGTCACTCCCTTCTGCCTTATTTCTGCCTCACCTCAAGCCCAGTACAGTGGAGCTAGCTGATCATGGACTGCATCCTCTGAAAAATTGAATCAAAATAAATCTTTCCTCCTGTAAGTTGTTCTTGTAAGGTGCTTTGGTCACAGTGACACAAACTGACACAGAAATCAAGACTCCTATGATCTCAAAATTTTCTGGATGAATGGAGAGCAATATAATTACATATATACATGGAAGACAGAGAAAGTATGCTGTAACATACCTGGACAGTATATACGTATCATGTCTTGGAGTGAGGAAGATGGTACACTTTCAAAAAAGAAGTGAAATATGCTTTCATTGAGATATGATCTTGTCCCAAATGGAGATCATTTTGGAAATACATGTGGATAATAAATTCCATGACATTTTCCTCAAGAAATATGTTTGGGATCATGAGGGAGTGGAGCACACAAATCAAAAGGATGAAAGTGAGAGTTTAATATGCCTGATATTCAGCAATTTTGAGTAAGCTACAAAAACACCTATGGCCTGGATTTTTCTACTGGAAAGAAATGGATCATCATTATGCCACCCACTTCAGAAGAGCTCATCTTGAGAATAATGTGAGTTCTCTTTCACCAAATATTGAGTGCCTTGGTCTTAAAGTCAAAGACCCAAGTTTATTCAAAACAAGTAGTACTAATATGTCCTATTATATTAGGCAAATCACTTTAAACCTTGAAGCTTTAATATGTATAAAAGAAAAAATGCTGTCCAAAATTATAGCAATAAAATATCTCAAATTTTATAGAATAATATTTATAATAGATACTCTTATCTGTTAAGTGGGTTTAATTTTCATAAATGGGTTCATTTGGATACTGTTATTTGTGAAGGTTTTAAAAATCATTACTATAATGATTTCTCTTTCTAGAACATAAAATGGTCTTGTACTTTTTAATAACATATTTTCCTAAGGTGATTTATATGGCACTACACATTTAATTAAGATTTGTGCACTCAGAAGAAGGTATAAGTCATCTTTGTATCCCACAGGAAAGTCAGCAATGTAACTATCAGGCAACACAGGCATCATAATTTTTTTTTTGTATTAGTTGGCTTTTCATCACTGTGAGTGAAAGACCTGATAAGAAAAACTTAAAAGGAAGAAAAGTTTATTTGGGGCTCATAGCTTCAGACATCTCAGGCCATGATTGGCTGACTCCATCCAATGCTCTGAGTCCAAGGTGAGGCAAGACATTATGGCAGGTTGGCATAGCAGAGAAAAGTTTCTCATGGTAGCTGGGAAGGAAAGAGGGAAAGAAGAGGGTGGGAAAGGAATGGAAAGATCCAGGGACAAAATATATAATCCCCAAGTCATGTCCCCATTGATCCATTTTCTCCATGCCCCATCTTTCTCCAGCTACCATTCAACCATCCATTCTTATTAATCCAGAAAATACATTAGTACATGGATTAATTCACTAATTAGGTGATGACTCTCATAGTCTAATAATTTTACCTGGTGAATTAGCACAGAAGCTAATTGGGGGAACCCCTCCAAAACATAACATTTTCTCTGGTTCCAAAAGCTTGTGTAACAGTGCAAAATGCACTTAGTTCACTCCCAAGAGTACTACAGTTTTAACAGTTTCAGAATTGCCAAAAAGTTCGAGTGAAAAGACTCATCAGAGATTCACGACAAATTCTTGGCCGTGAGTTCCTATAGAGATCAAAAGCAAGCTATATATGTTTAATATATAATGGCACAGAATAAACATTCCCATTCCAAAAGGGAGAAATAGGGGCATAGAAAGAAGGGTATTAATTGCAACTCTTAATTCCTGTGGTCTCCACTGAAGCTTTGGCATCTTCTTACAGCTTGATGCATTCCCCCTTTCATGGGATGTTTTCAGGGATTCCAAAACTGCACATTCTGTCTGGCCTCCTAGACATTCTTTTGAAATCATGGTGGAAGCCTCCATAACCCCCTAACTCCAGCATCCTGCATTTCTGCTTGATCAGCCCCTTGTGGACAATGCCAGAATCTGCATACAGCTTGCATAGTAGCCAGGCCTCCTTAGACATGGTTGCAGTGGCTTCTGAGTGCCTGTGTTGCTGAGCATGTTGAGATGAATCCTGGGGAAACAACTTTCTAGGTACCCTGTGCAACAAGAGTGCCCCATAGTCTCTGAAATGCTTAAATAAGTTTTCACTTTTATACTCTTCAGACTGTTATGGATGTGGTCTTACTAATTCTCGAGATGCCCTTGAGGCATCTTTCCTATTGTCTCTGTTCAAATTACTTACCCTTTGTTTAGTGCAGAATCTCTTCAACAATCATACCTTTCTTAACCTAATTTTTTTTCTTGCTAAACTACAGGGTTCTAAAATCCTTCTGCTCTTCTTTCTGCCCCAGTAAACATGACTAAAGGATACCAGCAATATCCATAGCATCACCTGAATGCTGTACTGCCTTAAAATTTCCTCAACAGTAACAATTAGTCCTTCACCCTTAAATTCAGTCACGCTGAAATTCCCAGGAAATGGACAATATGTAAAAAGTTCTTTGCCAGATCTAATCCAAATCCAAGTAGAGTTCTCATTTCTCTCTGAAATTTCATTAGCTTAGTACTCACTGTCTGCATTCCTATCAGTATTCTGGCTTTCCAAGATCCCATCAGAATTGCCCATTAAGCTTTCCTTACAACATTCTAAGGCTTCTTCATTCTGCATCTCCAAAATTTTCCATATTCCTTCTGTATCACATGGTCAGGTTCATCATAGCAATGATTTCACTTCTTAGTACCAAAGCTTTTCAGCTCTTCATCACTGTGACCAAAAGAACTGACAACAACTTAGGAGTAAATAGAGTTTATTTTTGTTTAAAGTCCCAGAAATCTCAGTCCATAGTTGGCCAACTACATTATTGTGAGCCCAAGGTGGGGAGGACACCAGGGCAGAAGAGCATGATGGAGGAAAGCTGCTTCATGGCAGCTGGCTAGTATAGAAAAAGAGAAAGAGAGTCTGTGAGCCAGAAACAATATCACTCCCAGGCCAGTCACCCAGTGACCCACTCCTTCCAGCCATGACCCACCTACTTACAGTTATGGGTCAGTATATCATTTAAATGATTAATCCATCAATCCGCCTCCTGTGCTAATACAGGAGCTTTTGAGAACACTTCATAGCTAATCCATAACATTTGCTTCTAAGATACATGTCTATTAACTCTATTAGCTTACTCTTCTGAAAAAAAAAAAAAAGGGAATCAAACTATTTGTCATATTTTCCTCTTTGGAGAATACTCTGATCACAATAATCTATTATTGATATTTTTACAATTACCAATACAGGGTATCTTTTAGGAAAACTATATATAGTTGTTAATTTTACTTTTTCTTGTATATTCTGTTTCAAAAACACTCAAGTTTTTCAGTATTTATAGAAATACTTAGAAATAGTAACAAGGAAAAAAAAAAAAACACTGGGGCCATTTAATTATCACCAACAGCTGTAAACCTGTTGCACTCAATGCTGAGACAACAAAATAGGATGCTTCAACCAAATGTTCCAACATTTTAAAAGCTTCATCTTTTCTTCTGACTCAAAAAGAATTTAGATTAAAAGCCTTATGTAAGATACAAATGTTTTTCTATTGCATAGAATATATCCATCTCTAGCTAGCTTCAACACATGAATTTTGAGACCCCTCACCTCTCAAAAACTAAATTTCATCTCCTAGACATAAACATGTCAAATATGTTTTACTCTCTAGCTTTCATTTCTCTTTCTACTATATATTGCTTTTAAGAGGGTATCTTTATAATCTTACCTTTTGAACTAAATTGGCATGGTATTTTGTATGAGAATGGTTGCACATGCACCAAATAGAATCAATGAAAAATTCAGATCTGGGCTGATGGTTTGTTTTATTTGAAAAATCACATTTTATTTCATAATTAAAATTTTAAATAGCAATTTGTCCCAGATAAATTAGATGGTTTGAATTATACACATGTATAGAATCTGAATTGTGTTTCTTATAACAATTATTTCATGAAGTAAGATAAATCTCTAATAAAATGGAAATCAAGTTCTATTTCATTCTTTAGTTGCAGTGAATTATCTTTGCTCTTTAAGTCTGACCTCTTATTGCATGTGAGAAGAAAATAATCCAAGCTTCAATTTCATACAAAAGTAGGAAATATTGGAAAGATCTATATTATGAGTGATGTTCCATTGTTTTGAGTTTTCTGATCTGGAGACATAATTCAGTGGTGGAATATTTGCCTAGCATAATGCAAGGTCCTGGGGTCCATAAGGAGAGAGGGGAAGAGAAAGAGAGAGAGAGAGAGAGAGAGAGAGAGAGAGAGAGAGAGAGAGAGAGAGAGAGATCTTCATTCATATAATGAGAGAAGAAGAAAGTAGAAACAGATTAGAAAATGATGGAGAGAAAGGTCTAAGACAGAAATAATTTCAACTTCCATAGATTGTTTCTTATGGATAATGTAAATTGCATATAAAACCCCTAAAAATCTTATTAATTTTTGTTTTAGTTAAATAAATTGCAATTTCTTTTCTGTTAGTCAGTACATGGAAAGAACTAAATCACTTGCTTTAAAGAATTTACAAATTGCTATTGCTCCTTTCCTGATAACTTCTTCAAGAATGGGATTATTAATTTTTTTATAGTGGCTTTTCTTTCCCCACCCTGCCTCCTCAAAATAAAGGATTTTTTTTTTTGCCTATCCTAAATAAAATAAAACAGGAAAACATGTATTACTGCTTTTTTTTTTTTTTCGAAAAAAAGCAAACCCTAAATAATGTGTGTTCAAACATTCCTCCCCTCACATAGAAGCTTGGGAAGAATTTAGTGCTAAATAAATGCTGCCTCAAACCAAGCAAGATAAAACATAAATCATTGCATTAAAACCTCTAACAAGTCTATCTGCTTTTTGAAATGACTGGGAGATGAAAGCGAGGAGTCTCATTTAAGAAGGCCCAGCGGATCAGTTCTGCATTTATATAGCTGTTATCAAAAGCAATTCATTTGGAGATCAAATAGACTGACAGATAGGACAAGCAGGGGATCACCACTGCCTTCGGGCAGCCCAAAGCCAGGACAGCTTCCCAGCACCATCACTAATACTGGGTCTAGTCAGTGCTCACGTTTATTACACTTCCATCCTCTGCTGGCTGCACACTAAGGCATACTTCTTCCATCCATTCCTGGCCAGACAACTGTTGGGAGAGCAGGGATAAGAGCAGTGTTTTCCCAGATGTAAAATTCTTTTGTTGTACTCTGATGAATAGACCATGTTCACCTTTGGTTGACAAAGAAGAGGAAAGAAAACAGGAAATGGAGAATTTTCTCAAGAGGCCGGGGCTCCATGACCTTTTAAAACTGGCATGTTCCCCAAGTCTTCTAAAGGCTAAAGACTGTGCTCAAAACCTACAGCTGATCCACCTACAAGGTGGATGGGAAGGAGGAAAACACATCAGCATGAGTGAACTTGTACAGGTGGGCATCCGCAGAGTTAACATTGGGAGATATATGTATTAATGAAGAGGCTAGGGTTTCTGATCCTCATTTAAACAGAACTTGCTGAATTTTTAAAACTCCCTCATTTAAAGGTAACAGGTTAAATTGCTGAAACTCAGAATAATTTAAAAACAAAATATAAAAGGTGCAAATAATACCACCTTTCTCAGGTGTCTCCTGTTACCTAGTACACATAGCAAATATAAAAATGGGTATAAATGCACATGCAAATCTAGGTCAGATCTTTATTGATTTACATGCTACATGTTTCACTTATTATTAAAAATAATGCCACTTTTATGTGAAAGCATAATTTTTAATGAATACGTCTTTAATTATATAAATAGCACAAATTTATTTAATCATTTCTGTCCATTGTAACTAGTTACAACAAGTAAATAACTGTACTATTTCAGGCACAGCTAGAATTTCACTTAGTATATTAGAGACTCAAATTTGTCCCCCAATCTCTATTGTCTCCTTTGTTCACAGATGAGCACAAGACTACCAAAACTAAAGACTCCATTTCCCAGCTCTCTCAACACTAGATACACACCTGTGACTAAGTTCTACCACCATTGGTAGAACTTCTGCAACATTAGCAGCTGCAAGGAATCTTTCTTAGAGAGAGCTAAGGTGCACATGATATTAGCCCCATGATCATTGTCTCTCCCTCCATTCATTCTCCAGAAGCAAAACTGCCATTATGAAGCTTAGAACTAAGTTGCGGAATGTAGGAGCTATGAGTAAAATATGAATATTATCTAAAATATTTATTTATAAATGTATACGAAATTTCTGCTTTGAAGTAATCAACTTAAATTTATTTTTCAGAGACTATCTGGGGTTTTCTGATTTTAGCCATGAAAATTTCATGTACTAGTTAAACTTCCAATTTTAGTAAATAAGGATAGATGGTCTAAATACAAATATATTGGGCTGGGGATGTGGCTCAAGCCGTAGCGCGCTCACCTGGCATGTGTGCAGCCCGGGTTCGATCCTCAGCACCACTTACAAACAAAGATGTTGTGTCCGCTGAAAACTAAAAAATAAATATTAAAATTCTCTCTCTCTCTCTCTCTCTCTCTCTCTATTAAAAAAAGTATAAATAAATAAATAAATACAAATATATTCCCAAAAAAGTCAACTCAGAGATATTTTGATTCACTAAAAATGAACAAATTAAAAATAGGTTAGGAATTGATTCTTTCTGGAGAAATTCCAAAATCACAGGGAAAAAAAGGCAAAAATAAACAAACTTTATTATATCTAACTAAAAGTTTGCACTCAGTAATGGAGATAATCGATAGAATGAATAGGCAGCCTGTACAATGGGATAAATTATTTGCAAACTTTTTATCTGGTAAAGGACTATTCATGATATTCATATTTATCTGGTAAAGGACTATTCATGATATTCATATTTATCTGGTAAAGGACTATTCATGATACATAAGAAACTCAAAAGACTCAATAGAAAAACAAAATCATAATGCAATTTTTAAAAGGGCAAATTGCATAAATATTATTCCAAAGAGATAGGCAAGTGGCAAAAAAAATATGTGAAAAGACACTCAGTATCACTAATTATCAGAAAAATGCCAATCAAGCACAATAAGTTATGAGTTAGAATGGCTATAACCAAGGTGAAAAAAATAAATACTGGCAAGGGATGAAGAAAGAGGAACATTTCTACACTGTTCAAAGCAATGTAAATTAGTACAGTAATCATGAAAAGCAGTATGGAGATTCCTAAAAAAACTAAAAATATAAGTACATATGATCCAGATAGCCACAGGAAATTAAATCAGCATATCAAAGAGACAAATCCACTCTCATGTACACTGCAGCAGTAGACACAATAGTCAAAGCAAGACATGAAATGATTTCAGGTGTTCACCAATACATACACAATGGAATATTATTTAGTCATATAAAAAATAAAATCTTGCCATTTATGACAGTAATGATGGAACTAGAGGACAGTATGTTAAATGAACAAAGCCAGGCACAGAAAAGCAAATGCCATGTATTCTCACTCATACTTGGAAGCTAAAATCATTGATTTTACAGAAGTAAAGAGTAGAATAGTGGTCAAAAGGGGCTAGGAATAGGAGAGAAGAGATGTAAAGTGAAGTTTGATAATGAGTTCCAAAATACAGGTATGTAGGAGAAATAACTAAAGTTCTACAGTATAACAACGTGACAATGGTTCACATTGAATTATTTACATTTTGTATAAAGAATTAAAATAAAGTATTTATAAATTATTAATACATAAAGGTAATAAGTGTTTAAGAATAATTTGATCATTACACATTATAGATATGCATCAAATTAACACATTTTACCCATAAATATGTAGAAGTATTATTCATCAATTAAAATCATAAATAACATAAGGATGTGCTTAATGTGGAAATGAAATACAGAATTAAGTGGAATAATATGGTAAATGTAAAATGCTCAAATTTTCTCATGTGAATGTTGCATAATTTGAACATCAAAATTTCTATTGGTAACCTACGATGGATGATTTGTTTAATATTTTTGTTATGCATAAGTGTTTCTTCTTTGTGAAAAATAACTGCTAAGAACTAGGGGAAAAAAAGTACTAAAATTCATTTGGACAAATAAGAGACCCAGAATAGGCAAAGCAGTCCTGTGTAAGAAGAGCATCACAATCTCAAATTACTCAATTTTAAGTTATACTACAGAGCTATAGTAACAAAAACATATGGTATTAGCAAAAGAAAAAAGAAAAAAAGATGTGAAAACCAATGAAATAGAATAAAAGTAGAATAAAGGACACAGACATAAATTCACATAGATACAATCATCAAATACTCAAGAAATTTGCCAAAAACTTACATTGGAAAAAGACAGACATTTTAACATATGATGCTGAGAAAACTGAATATCCATATGTAGCATAATGTGACTTGATACCTATCTCTCATTATGCACAAAAGTCAACTCAAAGTGAAAGAAACAAAGACCTAGAAATTAGACCAGAAATTTAGCAACTGCTAGAAGAAAATGTATGCTCAACACTCTAACATACTGGTACCGGCACAAATTTGCTTCCAACAAGACTACTAAAGTGCAAGAAATAAAACCAAAAATTAATAACTTAGATTGTATCAAATTACAACACTTCAACACATCACAGAAAACAATTAAGAGTATATAAAGAGAGCTTACAGAATGGGAGAAGATCTTTACTACCCGCTGTTTGGATAGGGGATAAGTATTCCAAATATATAAACAACTCAAAACACTTAACACCCAAAAAAAAAAAAAAAAAGAAGAAAGAAAGAAAGAAAAAATCCAATTAATAAATGAGCAAAAGAACTAAAGAGACAATATGTCAAAGGAAGAAATACAAATTGCCAATAGGAAACATGAAAAAAAATTTCAACTTCTCTAACAATCAGGGGACTGCAAATCAAAACTACATTTAGATTTTATCACACTCTACTCAGAATGTCAATTATCAAGAATACAAACAATAATAAATGTTGGTGAGGATGTGGGGGAAAAGATACACTTACACATTGTTGGTGGGAATAAAAATTACTGCAATCACTCTGGAAAACAGCATGGAGATTCCTCAAAAAACTAGGGATGGAACCATCATATGATCCAGCTATCCTACTACTTGATATATATCCAAAGATGTTAAGTCAGGATACTCTAGGGTATATGGATGCAACCACATCAGTGTTTATAAGACAATAATTCACAATAGCCAAGCTATGGAACCAGCCTAACAGAATATGTAGTATGTGAACGCAATGGAGTTTGACTTAGTTTTTAGTCAGCTTTTTCATTGTTGTGACTAAAGGATCTGACCAAAACAATTTTAAAGGGAGAAAAGTTTATTTGAGAGCTCAGAGTTTCAGAGGTCTTAGTCTACAGAAGGCCAGCTCCATTCCTCAGAGATCTAGGTGAGGCTGAACATCATGGTGGGGGAGGTCATCAGGAAGCCCAGAGACAGACTCTACTAGCCAAAAGTATTCCCAAAGCCACATCCCCAATGCCCACCTCCTCCAGCCACACCCTACCACTTCAGTTACCACTCAGTTAATTTCTATCAGGGAACTAAATCACTAGTTGGGTTAAGACACTTACAACCCAATCATTTCTTCTTTGACCTTCTTGCATTGTCTCACACATGAGCTTTTAGGGGACACCTCATATCCAAACCATAACACTCAGCCATAAAGAAGAATGAAATTATGGCATTTGCTGTTAAGTGGTGGAGCTGGAGAAGATCATGCTAAGTGAAATAAGCTAGACTCAGAAAATCAAGGGTCAAATGTTTTCTCTCCTATGAGGAAGCTAGATGAAAGTAAGGGGAAGAAAAAGATAAAAGTAAATGTGGGGGCAGGAATCTCATGAATATAGAAGAGAGATCACTGAAGTAAAGGAAAGAGAATGAGGGGGAAGAAGGAAGTATGGGAAAAGGAAAAAACTTTGGAATAAATCTAATTAGAATTTCCTATGAACATATATGAATGAACCAAGTGAATTTCACCTTTGTGTATATCCATAATGCAATTAAAAAATATATAAGTAAATATAGATCAGTAGAGGAAATGGAACAGGGTCTCCTGAGGGGAAGGAAAGAGAAGGAACAGGGGACTGAATTGGAGAAAATTATATTCCATGTTTTATAATTATTTCAAAATGAACCCAAATATTATGCATATCAATAATAAATACAACTAATATTTTAATTAAATGGAAATGTCCATATTGTCTTCATATGTCCAGCAAAATACTTTTGAAGGCAATTATTTTTAATATTTCAAGATTTCCTAAAGAAAATAGATTAAATTACTTTCTTTTTAAATAGACCATAATATTTATAATTTTAATTTAAACTGACATAGTGAAACATGGGTAAATAGAGAGTGTGTTTTAAATTGTACTGGTATTTTAAATGCTAACTTAATTTTTGGTTAAATTTTATTTTTAATTCAATGTGCAACTAAAATGTGCTTCTTTCTTTGAAGTTAACCATATTTTAAAGCCCCAAATTTAGATCTTTCTCTATGCACCGACACCACCTGTCAAACCACAAACAAGTCAACAATTGTACATATATTCACATCTAAAATGAAGCATCTATATTTCTAATGCTATTTCAAGTCAGTGTATCAGATTTAAGGCCTTTATTATCTCTGAGTCAGGACAGCATGTGGATAAATGTCCTAATGTTCAAGCTTTCAAAGACTGTTACCATTTGTTCTATGGATATGCATCCCTGCACAGCTACCAGACAAGACTGCACAAGACACAGCTAAATACAATTCCACTTCCCCTTCCCTTTTCTCTCTCTCTCTCTCCTCTACCCCCAAATCTTCCCTCTTCTCTTTTGTGCTCCCTCCTTCAAATGCTCATTTTGAAGACATACTTTTCACCAGGATTAATACAGGGTTTGCATTTAAAATTTTCATTTACTAAACAGGAAAATATTTTACTAGAAGGGAATGGTATTAAGGAGAAATGATTTTCCGTGTGCCCTGAGGCCCAGCATAGACAGGATTTGATTTGCTATGTTCGGCTGGAATCTGGATTGATACGCAGAGATGAGAGGGGGTGTTTAATAAAATTTACATTTCATTTTCTCACTTGACACCAGTCTCCTGTCACTCATGGAGCAGATGGGAATGCTGCAAATAACTTTTGTCAGAATCTAGTTGGGGAAACAGACTGAGAAATGAGAAGTCAGAGAGGAGGAAAAGGAAGAGGCAATAATTTAGCTTGTTTTTGTCTTGTGAGTTCAGCGATGGAAATAAACTGACTGAGCCTCAAAGACCTGATAGTTGTCCATCTCCACAGTGGAAGGAGGTGGTGTGCCAGTGTGAAACCCGGTTAAGCACTGGGAACTGATACCATCCAGCTGCTCCTGGGGAGGGAAATATGTGGGTTTAATGGGGAGTTTAAGCTTATGGAGGCCTCAAAGTGATTCATGCCAGCTGAAAAAGAGATCAAGAAATGGAGAAGAGACAGGAGGACAGGACCAATTTCCCTTATTTCAGTGAAGCCATTGTATCTATATCAGTTTTCTATTATCAAAAATAGTGGCTTAAATTAATACCCATTTATTCGATCACTATTCTTCAAGTTGTCCCATGTGAACTTGAAAAGAATATGCATTGTTATTGTGTGCATGTACAAATACAAAATAACAAGTCTCCTATTATGTGCAACTATAATGCACCAATAAAAATGTGGTGGGGGGGAGAAAAATAAATAAACAAAACTGATTAGTACAACTAGATTTTCTCCTTAGGGTCTCACAAGGTTGAAATCAAGATGTTAGCCTGACTGGGCTTTTATCTGGAGCATCTGGGGAAGAGTTGGCTATGCTACCACACACACTCAGGCTGTTGGCAGAACTAATTTCCTTGCATAGACAGAACTACAGTTCCTGGATCCATAGTGGCTGTTTTCTGGGGAACACATTCAGCTCCTAGAGGCCATGTACATCCTTTACCAGATGACCTCCTTCATCTTTAAAGCAGCAGTGATGCACAGAATCCTTCCCACATTTGGAATAACTAACTTCCTCTCTGCCACTCATCAGAGAATGCAGTTAGAGATGTGGCACAAAGTGGAGACCTCTGGGAATCAGCATCTTGGGCGGAAATGCATAGTAACTAGATCTGAAAGCACTATTGACTGTAGTGCCATTTATCTGTGACCCAAGTTTCATTTGACACATTAGGGCATGAGAGAATTTAGAGGTTATTTACTCCATTTTCTTCTGGTGTATAAATTAGACTAGAGAAGGGGAATTTAACCATGCCTTAAATTTTTTAATAGAGGGGAATGCTGAAATATTCATATTTACTGACAATTTTTCCAAACCATCAGATTTTTTTTCCTAATGCCTAATCTCTTGTATTACAGAGAGTATCCTTCTATCTGTCCCAGTTGAAACCACTTCTACCACCTTTTAAATATAACCTCAAGTGTTTAAAATGGTCATTAATTATTCATTCAGCCTTTTATTTCCTGTATCCAACAGCAATAATTCATCATTGAAGAATCCATGATGTGGGGATGAGGAATTCTTCTAGTCATATGTACACAGTTCCCCTACCTGAAACAGCCCCTATATATACTTAAATCATACCCATTCTCCAAACATATTACTTAAGTTCCCCTTCCCTATGAAGACTACTTCCCTTATTCAAACAACATACATTCTCCTTGCAATTACTATTAATATACAAAAGATTAAACAATATAGAGTATTTCATAGAGAAATTTTATTTATAGAAAATTATCAGGGCATAAGTTAAAATAAAGTAGGAAAAAAGATACTAGGGTTTTTCAATCATCCCTAGACAGGAAGAAAGAAAACTCATGTTCATTTCTGAATGTATCCTATAAGGCACTAAAGTCAGAAAATACTGGAATGTTTCCATAACTTTGCAAAGTAAAGATTGTGATTAAAATATTTTATATGTAGCCAAACTGTTTTTGTGTATGAAAGCTACTTTCCATGACAAAAGGGCATCAGAAAACATACAGTCCTCATTCGTTCCTTGCAAAAATTACTACATGTACTTCAACATATTCAGATAAAATAAAGGTAATGAATCGTATATGAATAAAAGGTCCATGATATAAAATGTCATATCTGAACATAGAAGTAAATTGAGGATAAAGATACATCTAAATAGTTGTTAAGTGTTTGCTTGTAACATGAAATGCAAACGATAACATCATTTTGAAATGAGAAATATTTTAAAAGATTAATTTAGCATCACTGTTAGTAAAATCTGTTGTTAACGTTATTGATCCTACTAGTCAATAAAAAATTAGATTCATAAGACTAGATTGAGGCAGGAGTGTAAAAGTATATTTTTAAACGTATGTTAAGTATATTCATTAGAAGCAATAATATGATTCATTCCAAGTTGGCCAACCTTTAAAGCAAACAATAGAAAGGATAAAGAGAAATGACATGTTCCCGTATTGATGATGTGAGTGTGCATTGAAGGAGTCCTGGCCAATTCAGGCTGTTATAACAGAATACCATAGCCTGAGAGGCTTAAAAACAGATTCTGCTACGGGTGAGGCTCCTTTTCCAGGCTTGTAGATGGCCAGCTTCTTATTGTGCCCTCACATAGCCAGGAGTGGAGGAAAGGTAGAGACCTCACAACTCTTCCTCTTTTATAAGGAAATTAATCTCATCACAAATGCCCCATCCTCATAATTCTAATTACCTTCTAAAGGTCTTATTCCCAAACACTATCATATTGTAAATTAAGATTACAACAGGAATTTGGGGTGGGGGCAGAAATATTCAATCCATAGCAGGATTGAATACCCTCATTCCTAGGTGTATATCCAAACAAAATAAAATCAACACACAAAAAGATAATCTGCATATCTATGTTTATTGTAACATTATTCACAAAAGCCAAGTATGAAATCAGATTAGGTACCTGCCAACAGATGAATGGTAAAGAAAACATGGTACAGACACAGTGGAGTATTGTTCAGCCATAAAGAATGAAATTCTGTTGATTTCAGGAAAATGGATGGAACTGGAAAAATATCACATTAAGCCAAATAATCCAAACACAAAAAGACAAATATTGTATGTTTTCTATCATATATGGAACCTAAAAAATTAAAATGGTCTTCCAAGTAGAAGAGGGACTATGAGGGTCTGGAAAGAAGGTAAAGCGCAGAAGGCAGGGGGAAAGTGGGATGAAGGCAGAAGAAAGGTGGGCAGACATGATCAGTGCTTGAGAGATTCATGTATGGAAATGTCACAGTGAATCCTATTAATTTGTATGAGTAATATATGTTAATAATTATCATGTTTTAGAAAAAGAACATGAATTTTGGATCATAGACCAAGGTGTGAGCTTTTACCCTATTGTTTATTAAGAAAACATACAAGGTGATGATATCTGAGGAAACCAAGGAGAGAGAAAAAGCTGAGAAGATATGGTGTCTGAGAAAGAGTGAGAGAAAGCCTGGATTTCATGCTCCTTAGTGGTTATGCAAGGTGAGGAGGAGAATCGTTCTTCAGAACTGGCAGTCTGGAGGTCAATGGTGATGGGCATTGAATCAGCTTCCATTCCAAGGAGAAACCCAGTGACACACTAATGTGTTGGTTGACTGAACAGAAAACAAGGAAGTAATGAAATGTGTGAACCAGAGTTTTTTTCAATAACTGCTGGAATGAAAGTAGAAAAATGGAAAGAGATTTGAAGTTGTCTATAGAATCAAATCTTTTGCTAAGATGGAAACATTTGTTTCTTTTTTGCTGTGTTGGGACGGAATCCAGTGGTGCTTTACCACTGAGCTACATCCCCAGCTCTCCCAAACCTTTTTTATTAATTTCAAGACAGGGTCTTCCTATATTCCCAAGGCTGGATTTGAATTTGCAATCATTCTGCCTCAGCCTCCTGAGTCACTGGGGTTACAGGTAAGGTGGGAACTTCTTAACCATGCTGATTCATCACAGGAATAAACTAGTAGGTGGGGAAAAATTGGTGATTTTGCAAAGAGAGATGATAATTGAGGCAGTGACATCTTTGGAAATAGAATATGTATGTAGGGTAGATTTGATATTTGCTATTACTATATTTATAGCCTGAATTTATAGCACTTCTAGAATCATGGGAAGTATGGATAAGTACCCAAGATTGTTTATTTATTTATCTATTTACTTTTTTTTCAAAGGAAAGGAACAAGAACTTTATTCAGTCTTCTAATAAAGTAATTTAAAAGCTCCCTTGATATTGTTTTTCCCATCAGATTTTTTATACGTGCTTAATGGTTAGATTTGTTGTTACATATGCACACAATATAACAAAATATTTTGGACCATGTCACTTCCAGGACCTCCCTACCTCCTTCCAGCCTCCCACTGCCATTTGCTTTCCTCTCTTCTACTAATCTCCCTTTGATTTTCATGGGATATCCCCCTCCAATTTTCTCTTCCTTTTTCCTCTCCAGCTTCCAAATATGAGAGAAAACATATGACCCTTGACTTTCTGAATTTAGCTTATTTTACTTAATATTGTGTCCTCAAGTTCCATCCATTTTCTTGCAAATGATACAATTTTATTTTTCTTTATGGCTGAACAAAACCATTGTGTATATATATCATATTTTCTTTTTGTATTCATCCATTAATGGACACCTAGTCTGGTTTAATAGCTTGGCTATTGTGAACTGTCCTTCTATAAGCACAAGTATGAATGTATCAATGTAATATGATTACTAATTCTTTAGAATAAATACCAAGGAGTGGGTCATATGGTGGTTTCATTCCTAGTCTTTCGAGGAACCTCCATACTGATTTCTATAGTAGTTGTACTAATTTACAGTCCCACCAACAGTGTAAAAGTGTTCTTTTTGTTTTGTTTTGTATTTCACATTCTCTCCAGTGTTTATTAATGTTTGTATTCTTGATGACTGACATTCTTATTGGTGTGAGATGAAATCTCAGTGTAGTCTTGATTTGCATTTCCTTAATTGCTAATGATGCTGAACATATTTTTCATGTATTTGCTAGTCATTTGTATTTATTCTTTGGAAAAGTGTCTGTTTAATTTATTTGCCCTTTTAGTAATTGGGTTATTTGTTGTTTTGGTGTTAAGCTTAAAAGAGTAGTTAGAAAAGATCTTCTCCCATTCTGTAGGTTATCTCTTTTCATTCTTAATTGTTTCCATTGCTGTGCAGGGATTATTTAATTAAATGTTGGAGCTTTGTTTTTTTTTTTTTTTTTGCAAGTGCACCCATTATTTACATACTGAAGGCCACAACCTGTTGACTCAGGTCTCATCACAAGAGTTTTAATCACTGGAACCTCCCTAAAAAGTATGCAACAATTGTGGTTAACAAGAGTCAACCCTTGTTTTCAAGGTTACAGAACTTGGTTTAGTTTAGAGTAAGTTTCTGCAGATAGGGACTAGTAGAAGCAAGCCGTGTGGTGCTGACTGAAGGAGGCAACTGTGCTATCAGGTGGGTGCTTCTCATCACCAAGGGGATCATGTTATGAACACATTTGACCCAGAATGAGCATTTGCCTTCCCAGTATTTCTTCCACACGAGAAATAGGAAGATTCTTCTTTTACACCTGAATTTTATTAAGAGATGCTAAGGCCATTGCCATGTACATCTTTTACTTGTGGGCTTATGAAACAGAATGGATGGTGGTGGTACCATACCTAACATGCCTGGGACACTGTGCTAAGAAAGCAGATTCAGCCACACTCTAACCACTATCTACTATAGCACATCCTTTTCATATATACACCTTCCTTACTGTTCCTTTTATTCCTCCTTGACCTCTTGATTCATTCATCTTTTACTACACTCTTTTCTGATTCTTCTGTGTATGACTTTCTCCTCCATCAAGGACTAAGAGCATTTCCTGTAAGCATATCATATTTCTGTGATCTAAAAAGATTGCCAAACTCTAGTTAATCATAACTTGGAGAAAATATTTTTAAATTAGTATTTTTTATGTTTTTAGTTGTAGATGGACACAATCTTTTTTTAAGACTTTCTTTTATTTGTAAACAGATATAATATCTTTATTTATTTATTATGTGGTGCTGAGGATCAAACCCAGTGCCTCACACGTGTGAGGCAAGTGTCCTACCACTGAGCTACAACCCCAGCCCTAAATTAGTCTTAATAGTAACATATTACTGAATACAAAAGAATATACAATTTGAAGCACATGTCAACCCATATTTCCTACTCCATCCCCCAGAGATAATTATTTTTTACAAAATCATCTTGGCTATCTCTCCATATATAAACAAAGTATAGGTAAACACTTATTATACAAATTGTTTAGCATTTTTTTTAGTATAGTAGTATAACTTGAGTAGTTTCTATAGTGATCCTTCTACTAGATGAATGTATTTATAAATTTGGGGGATTTTCAAAGGAAAGCAAGTACATTCCAATTTGGCTTGGACCATAACAGAGTTATTACAACTGACTGTTAGTTACATCAAAATTGAGAGAAGAGTGAGTATTGCCCACATGTCCTAAAGGAAATATACTCTCTATCCCTTTGTTACAGATTTTAATTTTGAAATAAAAGATATAATAGTAATAATAAATGAGACCATTTTGAGACTAAAATTAAAGATGATAAAGAAAAATTCTTCTAATTTCAGCAATTTTAGAATGTGCTACAAATGCATTAAATGAATCCTGGGTCTCAAAACAGACCAGACTGATGAGAAGAATCTCTTCTCTTACATCGTTCCAAGCAAAGAGATTCTCAGCCATTTTTAGTAATTTTTTAAAGCTTCATGATAACAAGTGTTAAAAATATTAACAAATACTCAAATCTCTGTATTCTACCATTTAGACCTCATTTAACTTTTAAAGAGCGTTGCATTGACTTTTAAAAATTACATTCTGAAAGCATGGTTTGTTTCTCAAACATGCCTATAATTAATTGGCCACAGTGCTATAACATAGGTTGAAATAAACTGTTTGCCATTTAATCATGCTTAATTCCTTCTGCTTATAGTTTTTTTCAAATTTGACACTTAAAGCATTAAAAATTCTGGAAGCAAAAGGTGGAATAAATACATGAATTTTAAATGACAGAATTAATTAAAATTCTTTACTATTATTGACATGTACAATTTTATAGAAGCTTGGCTGAATAATATTTGCATGTAATTTACATTCTATCCCTCCATACTCATTTTTGCATATAGTTTGCATGTATTTTAATGTATAGTAATTTCATACATTTGGAATCAGACTGCTTGATGGAAGAGACTCATTCAAATGAATAATCTTTGAAAGGGATGGTCCCTGAGGGAGCTCATGGCATCTTGGTTTTTGGCAAGCTCACTGGGCAATATTATGGTCAAATATGCCACATCCACACCATGATCAAATTGGTTTAGTCTCTTATTCTGGGAGAGATATTTATCTAATACCATCCTAAATACAATCCTAAAAGTAGGAAAAAATTGTCCAAACTATTCTGCCTCCCTTCATACTTCCCTCTCAGTCTTGGCATTCATAAATATTTATAAACATTTTTGTATTGAGAAACAAAAATCATATATATTTTTCATGTACTACATAATGTTTTAAAATATGTATACACTATGGAATGGCTCAAGTTGGCTCTAATTTAACACATGCATCACTGTAAATCCTTATAATTTTGGTAACACAACAATTATTTAATTGCTCTATTACTTTTTTAATCAAAATAATAATGTACATCATTGTAAAACTCAAATAGTACAGCAAGACATAGAGCAAAATCTAGATAATCCCCTGGAAAAATTTTCCCACTCTCCATAAACAACTGCTTTGAATACTTTCAGCTATTTCTTTGGGCATTTTTGTCCATGCTGCAAAATAACATATTTATTCTGCTATGTATTGATCTTTTTAGTAATAATTAACATCATTGGTTGCCATAGATGTTTAGAATGTAGTTCTTTTACATACACACTTATTCCACACATGCTTTTCCTCTTCTTCATATTCCATAATATTTTCCTTCTTCCCTTTCATCTTCTTTTTTAAATTTTTTATTCATTCTAATTACTTATACATGACAGTAGAATGCATTTTGACATATCAAATTTATCATTTTTTTTAGTAAAAACACTTAAAATATACTGTTAAAACATTTTGAGCTCCTTAAAGTTTTAGTATATTCAGTTTCTTGGGAGGAAGGAGTCCATAATGTATAGAAAATCAGAAATGGGCAACAAAAAGATATTCTTTAAAATTACACAGGAAGAAGTCATTTTCAATAATTTATTTGGACAAAAGGTGTAGCTTTTCATAGTTGCCAAAGTTAATGGTCTAAATCAGTTTGGGGTTGGTTTACAATGGTACTCTACTGGCTCATCTCCAGGAATGAATGAACTAAGAACCTCTTTCTTTGTTTCTAGTGATTGTCCATTTCTCCAACGTTTTTATTTTTGTTTTAGATATACATGAAGGAGAGTATATTTTGCATACTATAGATACATGGAGTACAACCTATTCCTATAGGATCCCATTCTTGTGGTTGTACATAATGTTCTCCTAATTTTTGAAGAGAAAAATAGAGAACTAGTTTAGCTATGGGTCAGAGAAGGCTGGCTCCACTGTGAAATTCCATGCCATATACTGTAGTTCTGAATACTACTCCAGATGCTTCTGGCTGCTATTCAGTCAATTCTGACCTCAGAGATCCCAGACTTTGGTGGGGTATAATTAATAGGTTAATTATGGTTCTGAGAGAGGATGAAACTTGCCTTCCAGAGCAATGGGTCTTGTGGCACATGGAGGAATGATAGGGGGATAGTAAAGATTGGAAGAAGGAGTAGAAATAATAGACCTGGGAGCTGACTGGGCATAACAGACAAGAAGGAGTCATGGTTGACTTCCAGATTTCTGAGTGCAGTGACATCACTCATTGAGTTAGAAAAAGCATAAGGAGCCTCAGGTTTTAAGATTGTGTTAACACAGTGGCTGTGAGATAACTTTGTGGAAGTTCGCATTAGGCAGATAACTATGTGGTATAGAGAAAGACAGCTGAAATTTGAAGTTGTGAAGAAAGTTACTAGAGTGAAAGGGGGTATGTGTGGATAAACCTCAGTTCTCAGTAAGTAGAGCAAGGATTAAGATGGCTGTGATGTGATAATCCTCAAAACCCTTAACTTCTGAAATATGTTTACCAAGAAGATTGCAGCTCTTTGAAAACCCCGTGTAGGCACTAGAGTTTACAATGCCATTCATGAACCAGGAATTTACAAAAAAGAGACAAATAGTTATGGTGAGGAGAAAGGATGTTCTGCCTGAGTTGGTGACTTGAGTTTCTTGTATCCAGCATGTTGTTCATTCTTATTTTTCAATCCACTTAGCCAGGCTGTCTTTTAATTGAAGGGTAAAGACCTATTACATTCAGTTACTATTTAAATTCATATGCTTGTTTTTGTCATTTGGTTGATTACTTCTGTTTTTTTTTTTCTTTTTTTTGAATATTCTTATACTCTCATATTCATCTTAGAAGTTTAATGGTTTACTGTAATTATTATGTTTGATTATTGCCAGTTTTTAATTTAGCTGGATTTCTTCTTTTACAAGTGCTCATGATAGTGAAAGTCCCTGTGGTATGTTTATATGTGCATATAACATGATTTTTAAAGAATTCCTTCTGCCTTGCCTCCCCTTTCCCATCCTTCCACCCTGCCTCTTGATCTTCCTCGTCTACACTACCGATCTTCCTTATGTATTTTGATATCTTATTATTCACCTCCACCCCCACTTTTCTTTTTACTTTTGTTTCTACAGGTGAGAGAACACATTCGACCTTTGAGCTTCTTAGTCTGGCTTATTTCCCTTAGCATAATGTTTTCCATTTCCATCCATTTACCAGCATATGCCATAATTTCATTCTGCTCTATGGCTGAGTAGAACTCCATTGTGTACATATACCCACAGTTTCCTAGTCCATTTGTTTACTGATGGACATTTGGGTTGAGTTTATAAATTAGCTACTGTTGATTGTGTTGCATAAACATTGAGATAATGATATTGCTATAGTATTCTGATTTTAGTTCTTTGGGGAATATACCAAGGAGTGGGATAGCTAGGTCATATGTTTCCATCCCTAGTTTCTTGAGGAATCTTCATACTACTTTCTAGAGTGGTTTTATCAATCTGCAGTCCTACCGACAATGTACAAGTATACCTTTTTCCCTACATCCATGCTAGTATTTATTATTGTTTGTACTCTTAATCTTTGCTGTTCTGATAGGAGTAAAATAAAATCTTTGTGTAGTTTTGATTTGCATTTCCCTGATTACTAGAGATGTTGAACATTTTTTCATATCTTTGTTGGCCATTTGTGTTCCTTCTTTTGAGAAGCTTCTGTTTAATTCTTTTGTCATTTATTGATTGTGTTGTGTGTGTGTGTGTGTGTTTTGAGTTCTTTGTATATTCTGGATATTAATTTACTACCAGTAGAATAGCTGGCAAAGATTTTCTCTCATTCTGTGGGCTCTCTAATCATGTTCATGTGCAGAAGCTTTTTAATCTGATGGCATCTCATTTATCCTTAGTTTTATTTCTGGTTTAGGAATTTTATGATTTAGGAAGTCAACACCTGCCCCTACATTGATGGAGTGTTGTCCCTATGTTTTCTTATAACAGTTTCAAGGTATCTGACCTAATTCCTAAGTCTTTGATGCATTTCAATTTGACTTTTGTGCAGGGTGTGAGATAGTGTGTGTGCAGGGTATGAGATAGGAATCTAGTTGCATTTTTTACATATAGCTATCCAGTTTTCCCAGCACCATTTTTTTTTAAAGTCTCTTTTTATCAACAGATATTTTGCCAACTTTATCAAGTGTCAGATGGCTATAGGTATGTGGATTTGTCTCTGTGATTTCTATTCTGTCCCATTGGTCTTCATGTCTTTTAATGGTGTCCCAGAGATTTTGCATGTTCCCTTTATTCTGTCTTATTTTTTTCTTTATTACTATCAGAATGTAATATGTACTAAAGTTGACTTCAAACTCTTAATATTCTTTCTCCAGCTTGATCTAATCTGTTTGATGAGGCTTTCAATTGAGTTTTTAAAAATATGATTTGTTGATTTCTGTTTAGTTCTTTTTCAAAGTCTCTCTTTATTGAATTGCTCATTCATATCCCACATTGCCTTCTTGAATTTATTTAATATTCGTTTTGTGTTCTCTTGGATTTACTTGAGCTTTCCTGAAAGCATTCCTCTGAATTCTTCATCCAGCATTTTACAATTTTGATATCTTTTTAAAAAAAATTTTTAGATGTTAATAGACCTTTTTATTATTTATTTATTTGTATGCAGTGCTGAGAATTGAACCCAGTGCCTCACACATGCTAGGCAAGTATTATACCACTGAGCAACAACTCCAGCACCACCTTGATATCTTTTTAATTTGTTACTATGCATTATGAATCTTAGGAGGTGATATTACTATGTTTATAGATATTTCTAATTTTTCTATGTTGAGATATGTGCATCTCTTGGGATGAAACTCTCTTAGGTTTTTATGTGGTATTCTTCATTTTACGTGGATTTCTTCTCTTAATGTGACTTGTAATTATTAGTTTATCATGTAATGTTGAGTTTATTTCCAACTGGGCTCTATGGTATAATTTCTCTGTAGCGTCTTTGTTGTAGTTCTTGGCTTTGGACATAGAACATGCTGTGTTAGAGTATGAAAGGTCCACTGTCTCTGCAAGTCCTGAGAGTAGGGACACTCTGGAACATCAGGAATATATGGCGTAGGCAGCAAAGTATGTGGGATGTGTCCTCTGTGGTTATTTCTCTTATGGGAGATTTCCATTGGGGATTTCCACAGGCACTGTTGACAGAAGTTCTGTTTGAAAGTGATTCTGATGTGTGTTTCTGAACTCTTGTTAAAAGGTTGAACTCTTGTCTTCTGATTGGTGACTGGTGTAGATGTAGGTAATTTATGGGGAGGAAACTGGAATCAGAGCTTCCCCTCTTTGGACCTCCCCTTCAACCTTTTCACCCCTATGCAATTAGACCGTATGCAGCTACAATCTATGTAGAGATCCCCTCATAGACTCAATGTCAGCCACTGAGTTTTTTTCTCCCTGTAGTTACTGTGGAGGTATCTGCCCAGGCGCTGGACCTCAGCCTCCCACTAGCTATGCCTACCAAGGAGGGTTTGATATCTGGGAGCTTATGTTCTTTGTGTGTGTGTGTGTGTTTTTTAGAAGGTATTTAAATAAATATTTTCTTTAAGTAAAATTTTGAATGGGACTGGATTGTGGTTGGAAATGGGCTTAATTCTTTTTTGCTGAGTTGGGAGTATAACTCAAAACTAAGCAATTACCCCGTGTTCATGAGGCTCTGGGTTCCATGCCCAGCACCAGAAGGAAAAAGAGAGAGTTAAAAGACTAAGAAATAAAAATTAATCATTGAAATGAAGAAAATAAGTAGAAAGGAGAACAAATAGTAAATAATAAAAATAGAAATTAAAAAAATGAGAAAGGGAAAAATCAAATCTTAAAAATTAAATGAAATAAAATAAAATTAAGAAAGTAAGAGTATATTGAAAATTAAAAATAAAATAGTAATAGTAATAAAAGACAGAATAGACAGAGAAAAAAACTGAGTCAAAAATTTCTCCTAGGCAAGATGTTTGGAGACTCAAATAAGAGAAGCTGATAGCAGGCCATGACAAGCTAATCTCTCTGGGTCTTCTAAATTTAGAACCTGACTAGTATGGTGGGGTGGGGGTAGTGTGTTGAAGCTACAACTTATGAAAATTCTTCCCAGCTCACACCAGGGTAGAAGCTGTGTCAGGTGTTTCTTGCCCAGTGGGTTAAGACAGAACCTTGGCTGTACTAGGGGTATATTCTCTCTGGAAGTTTTCAGTCTGTGTACCTAGGGAAAGGGCCAGTTCCAGGGCTGTGACAGGTAAGTCTCTCCATGACACCTTTGGTATATATATCTGTTCTGCAAGTTTTTAATCTGTGCACCTGGGGTATGGTAAAGGTCAATGCCTCAGAGATTGAAAGAAGAAATTGAACCACTGAGTTCTGTGCTAGAGAAGGGGTTGTGGGAACACAGCAGTTGACTATCCTCAACCCCTGTGCCTTCAGTTCTGGCCCCCACATGAAACCACATGTGACTGGTTTCCCAGCCAGAGGGCAGGTTCATTAATACCACTGATTCCAGAGGGCATAGTCTTCCAGTCCCCTCCCTGTCACAGCCTGCACTCTCCACAGCATAAGATGCTCTGCAGGTTTGTCTCAGAGGCACCCCCAAGCCACGAATGTCTCGTGTAGCCACCAACTTCCCAGCCGATGCAGCAAGGTGTTCATGGGGACCCTGAGATATGATTATGCCAGATTTTCTGAACAGAAGAGCAGGGATTCTCAGACAATAATAGGACCCTTCTCAAGATGGCTCCTGGGTACAGCACTCTGAGAGATGCAGTGAAATGTCAGGCGAGTTTCTTGTGCAGACTCTAGGTTACTTGCTCAGTTAAGCTGTTTATCTGCAGGGTGTATAGCCTTCTGCATCATGCTGTGACTCTGTCTTTCACCTTTACCCTTCTGGAGGGGACAGTCAACCCTTTTCTCCCAACCAATATGCCAAGTAGTAGGTACTGGGGTATTTTTGCCTCTCTTGCTTTGTTATTCTCCCTACTCTCTGAATTTCACCAGAATACATTTTCTCTTCTGTCACTTTCCAGTGGTCACCTGTAGCCACCCACTTCCTCAAGCAATTCACACCTGTTCTTTGTTTTTCCCACTGAGGAGCTGACTAGTGCTGGGTGCCTCTACTCAGCCATCTTCCCAACTCTGTTTTGTCATGTTCTTAAATCCTGTTGCCTTCCAAAACACATCTACAAAGAGGATATGTCCTGCAGGTGACCAGCTTATACCTACAGAGTAAATTCCTACAGTCTAAGTTGTACTTCAGTGTCCTTCTTTACACACAAAATAGCTTGGATTGAAATCTCCTGGAGAGCACCAACCCTGATATCTAACTTCTATCTCACTCAGAACCCAATGCAGCACCAAAGAGCATGTTGCTCATTTCCTTCAGGGACAGTACTAAAATCTGAGGCTGAGACTGTTCTTCTCCACTCACGGCGGGTGAGTCATACCTTCCCATGGATTCCCTGAAGATGATGGTTTTCTGTCAGTGTTTTCCATGGGTCCTGATCCCAGATTTCATTATTTAAAATTCAGCAATAGAAGAGTGTATGTCCTTCTTCTCTTTCAACCCAAACACAAGAGTGCCCCTCAGCCTTTCAGATATTGGGAAATCATGTTTTACATTTTGGGAATATCTGAGGACAATTCCATTTGGAAATTCTCATTTCTGCTACCTGTGCTTTTCACTCTTGGAGCATAAATCCTTCTGGATACAGAGCCAAGGACACATTCTGGCTGCTTAAAGTATCCTCTAGTTTGGACATACGCAAGTGTATGAATTAGGAGAATTGACCTTTATATCCTTACTCAATTTATCAATATGAGTTGATCCTTTGCTATGGTCTCCCTTAGACCCTAAGCACAATCTAGAAAGGCTGCACCTGATGTAATCTCTCTTCCCTTCTGTTGGGCAGCTTTATGCATTTCTTCTCCAAAAAAAGCAGCTCTTTAATAAAGGAGTTAGCTGGAGATCTATTTAGACACTTGGTTATCTCTGGTCCTCCAATAAAACTGTCTTCCATTTATAAATTTGATTCAGCTACTAATTAAGAGAGAAATATAGCTATGATACATTGACAATTTTATTTCTCAGATTTAGTATTTGACGTCTTTATTCTTGAGTAAAATCTCAGCAAAGCACATGAAAATATCAATTTTTGACTGTAAATACTCATAAGATGCAAACCTGATATGCATGCACTACTCTAGGTTCTCAATAATGACTGAATTTAAGCTACAAAATAAGCCACTTGTAAAAAAAATTAGGTAGTTGTCTTGTGATTGGAAGGTAAGCCCTGATACAGGAGGAAGCAGGATGTTTTCCAGTCTTCAAATGCAGGTGACCAGCTTATACCTGTATGAACAGGGAAAACAAATGCTTTTCTGTAATACTGAAAAACTAACTCTTGCAGATGAGACCTTTCCATGATTCTTTCCATAAGAGGAGTCCAAAGTGCTGTGGGTGGTCATCCCAGGGGAAGTTTAATAACAATTCCTACCGGTATAAGTCAGTATTAATACAATTATTAAGTTGGTGAACTAGGAGCAGAGATGGCTTAAGTTAAAAACAAATAAAAACTTATCAAGTGTTTAAGAATCTATTATTTGTCCAGCATTGGCAAATGATCTGTGATAGACTCAAAAGATATATAATCAGACACTGTTTCAGTCCACAGACACTTTAGAGCTCTAAATGGGATTCATAGTCAAACTCCTCCTACCTACTTAGGAACACATGTCAGGCCTCACCCTCACCTCCCCTGTTTATTGTCTGGAAATATTTTGAACATTCTGCTTTTCAGTCCAAATGCCCTCACCATTCCCTGGTTACAGCTGTTCCTGAACAGTTTCTGGTTGTGCAGAATGAAGGCAGAACTTCTCAGTGGCACCACAGGAGGCTTTCTTCTCTTGGGAAAGCCCCAAGCTGCTACTTCTCTTGATGAGCTGACTCTGTCCCTGCCACTGATGGCTCTCTTGTCTGAGGTCTGGGCACAGCAGCAGAAGTCGATCTTGGCCTGCCAGCTGGTATCTGAGCAGCTGCTCTTGGGCTGCCTTCCAGTTCCCACTCTCCTGCAGGTACAACTGCTGAGAAGGAGACCCCGGAGCACAAGTGTGCCTCTGGGATGTGACACCGGTAATACTGGGAGCAGCCGGAGCAGCCACTTCCTCTGGGACAGTGTGGCTGCTCACCTTCCTTCTGGACACTCCGTCCAGGGCATGGTTGGGAAGCTGGTTCAGCCTGCCCAGCATGACCTTCATTCTCAAATCTGTGGAAAGAGAAATAGGGGAAGAAATCATTTAGTTTTTAATCAGTTCATAACACATTTTGAATATCTAGGAATCTTGACAATATATTATCAACTAATTAAAGGTTGAATTATAACTGATGATCAATTTCCAAATACCTTTAAAAACACTTTTTCCTAAAATAAGAGTACTGTATCCCACACCCAAGTTGTAATTAACCATCCAATAAGTTTGATAATATGTCTTCAAAAAAAACCCACTTTTATGATGTTATTAAATAAACAAGGATTTTAAGTGTAAGCACAGAGCTTAAATTTGATATATAGACTTTAAGCAGGTCTAATTATTGGGAAACCCACACCCATATTAAGAAATGTGAACCTGAAAAATCAGTCTTATCTAGTATTTTGGCTTGTACACTAAATTTACAATTTAAACCTCTTTGATTTTATAAAAATGAATATAAACATAGGTGGAGCTAATATAAATATATGAATACATTTATGAGCATGTGCATGTTTGGTTGTATAATAGTGGAAGGAGAGAAAGTGAATTGTAATTTAGTCATGAAGTTAGTGTTCTTATCAAATTCCCCTTTTTTCTGGGTGGCTGTGTGACTTTCATTCCACCTCTTAGTCTGTCATGGCTTCAATTGTAAAATTTCATATTATTATCAGTCGTTACTTAATTTACTAAAATTTCCTTCATTTTAGTAACCTTAGTTATTATTTTCTTTCATTGAGATTTCATTTGTACTTTAGTTTTCTTATTAAACATAATTAAAAATTAACTCAGAAGAGTAAAATATTGGTAAACTAATGATTTAGGCTTTTTTTTTCTAATCTGGCCCAATTCTTAGAAGTGCACTATTATATATATATACACACACTTAATACTGTGATCATGCTCCAAGTAAAAGAGTTAAGTAACTTCTCACATTACTGGAGTAGTAAATGATGATGAACTAAGAATACATAGAATTTTAGTGATATCATAGTCAGAATTACCAGAACAGTTGTTTATGTTATTAAATATATAAAATATGACTCCCCAAAGCTATATAACATAGCAGCTAATAGCATAGGCTTATAATCAAATAAATGTGGTTATACTTCCTGCTTGGTCCTTTACTTGCTGAATAAACATGTAAACTGTACTTTATCACACTGTGCCTCAGCTTGCTCATCTTTGAAACAATAATAGTGCTGGTGTCTACCTTGTGGGATTATTTGAAAGTTAAATCAGCTGAAGCATGCAAAGTACTGCCCAAAAGCAACAATATGGTAAAGACTATCATATGGTTTGGATGTGAGGTGCCCCCATAAAACTCCTGTGTGAGATAATGCAACAATGTTCACAAGGTGAAATAATTAGATTATAAAAACTTTAACCTAACCAGTGGATTAACCACTTGAATTGGGTGGTACCTATAGGCAGATAGGAAACTGGAGGAAGTAGATCACAGGTGGCATGCCTTTGGGGTTTATATTTCATCCCTGGCAACTTACTTTTGCTCTCTCTTCTTGTTTGTCATGAACTGAGCATCTTTCCTCCACCAAACCTTTCCACCATGATGTTCTGCCTAAGCTCAATTCCAGAGCTATTGAGTTGGCCAACAATGGCCTGAATCTCTGAAACCATGAGCTAAAATAAAGTTGTCATCTAAGTTGTTCTTGTTGGGTACATTGATCAGAACAATTCAAAGCTGACTAAAATAACTATCACGATAATTGCCATTACCATTATAGTAACCATCATTGTTCAAATTTCTAATGTTTAAATAATAGTGCCAAGTGCTGATTTCAATATGTAATATTCGCTCATTCTTTCAATTCTTAGAGCCAACCCAAGAAACCATTAATACTATCGTCCTTGATGTATAGAAGAATAAATGAAAGTGAAGCTGGACATGATGGTATGCACCTGTATGTACTTCTAACCACCAAGGAGGCTGAGTTGGGAGAATGACTTGAGCCCAAGAGTTAAAGACCAGTCTGCGTAATATTTTTTGATTCATCTCACAAAAGTCAAAAGTACAGATGGTAGGCTTACTTACCATATTTGTAAAGCTTCTAAGTATGTACATGGGAATTCAAATAATCTCATGTGACCATGCATTAATCACTTAAAATAATTATTAAATGATTCTATAAGTTTCTTTTCTAACTCTGTCTACAACTTACTTTAATAAAAAGTACCTTAAATTAATAGTTATGTCTCACAGACAGTAAGATAATTTCATATTAAAATATACCAACATAGACAGTAACAAATTCATATTAAAATACAGCAACAAACAACCTCAATATGATAGTCCTTAGGTGTTTAAACTTAGGCTTTCTTTTGCCTTCAAAATTTACTTTAATAATTTAAAGTACCATTTATACAGCAAGTATACCAAATAACACATGTTGAGCACTACATCATGTATGTAATTTGTCCTTAGAATAACCCTCTGCAATGCATGCTATTATTATCTGTCATTTATATATTTATACATAACAGGGATTGAACCCATGGGTGCTCAACCACTAAGCCACATCTCCAGTCCTTTTTTGTATTTTTATTTATAGACAAGGTCTCATAAAGTTGCTGGGTCTGGCTTTGAACACAAGATCTTTCTGCCTCAGCCACCTGATTTACTGGGATTACAGTGGTGTGCCATGCCCAGCTATTATCTGCCCTTCAGAAGAAAGGTAATTAAGGGACAGAGTGACTAAGTATGCCTTCCCAATACCACAGGTAAATCAAGGGCAGATCTGGTTTACAGAATTCTAGATTTTTTGGTCCAGATTCTGTGCTTGTCAGCACCATACAACAATGTATAAAGTCCTAGACACCAATGAAGAATTAAGAAGAGTGTTTGGCTGGATATATGCGTATCAGTATGTCATATGTGCAAAGGTCATCTTTCATGTGCCTTATGATGAATAAAAAAAGACTCATCTTCAACCCTTGGGAAGTAGGTGGCAACATGGTCATCGACATCTACTATCACTAATGTTTTTGCATTTCACCACTAAATTCATTAACTACTCTTTTTTTTTTTTTTTTACACACAATGTAGATGCTAACGTATTAACTTGTGTATTATGCTTCTCTCAGTTTATTGGGAGCTGTCCTGGCTTGTGTCAGAAGACAATAGTGCTATCTATATCATAGAATTAAAAACCCAATTTATTAGTAGTTTAATCTAATCTAGCAACAGATGATGGGTGGAAAATGAAGTAATGAGGTGAGGTTATGAAAACGTAATAATTCTTTTTATTTTTTAATTTTTGTTTTTTTTGAGACAGGGTCTTGCTAAGTTTCTCAGGCTGGCCTCAAACTTATGATCCTCCTACCTCATCTTCCCAAATAGTTGGGATTACAGGTGTGTGACTTCTAAAATGCTTTTTACTTGGACCAGTAAATAAGATAAAGTAATCATGTTGTTCAATTGTTCCCACAATGCTTATATTAATATCCTGATAAGTCTATATTACTCATATCTCCCCTTTCACTTTCCACACAGTCTTTTTGTCTAGCGTTTATCTGCCATAGCTACCTGCCTGGAGGATTTCTCTTGCTTGGAGCTGTGAGAACTTTCCGGTTACTCTAGTTTTCCTATGGGATCTGAAACTCCTTCCAGAAGTGTTTCTTGACAGCTCAACTACATTGATTTATGCCTCAATACTTGTTGACTGGAGTTTCTCATTTGACCTGTGCTGCTGTTTCTATTATTGGTCACCTTTCTTTGTGTGACAGTCCCATCTTCCTCTTAGGACTTTGAGTGCCTTTAGGGAAGGAGATATTTTGTGCTATCAACCCTGTTCGCTCATTATGCCCAGTTCTATACCAAGCACTGGGCTTGGTATCATCTCCATAATTACTGCTCTCACCAGGAGGAAAAGGCATAGTTTATCAGGATCAGCAAATAACCAAAGAACAAGAAGAATAAATTGTCAGGTAGAAGCAAACTTAAAAAAGGAAAAGAGGCTTTGAATTTTAATCCCTTGGTAAAACCAATAGCACTTTGTGTAAGATGAATCAAATGCTACAAGTCACCTATTTTTAAGCCATTGAAAATATTGTTATCCTGTTTTTGAGAGACTTTCATTGGAAATATTTCCCCCCCTTGTTCTTCAAGTCTGTACCTCTTCATAAAAGACTACTGCAAGCCTAGCTTTCTTTTGCAGACCCCAAAACATTTAAAAGTCTCCCATAAATTATTTACATGGAAGCTCCAATCAGCAACATACCTGACAGACTCCCCAGCTGAAATGAAAGTTCACTGTGTAAAGGTGCCCAGGGAGGCTGGCCACCTCCCACTGTGAGGTTATAGACAGAACTAAGTCAGCACACATTACATGTCAGTGCCGACATCAGAAGGAATCAGCTCCTTTGATCTAGGACCTCCACAGGAAGCTTAGATCTCAGACAAATTAGATAAAAAATGAATTTATAGCAGATATGTGTCCTAAGGCATTCAGTTGAATGTTTGGGTTTTAGGGAAGGAAGGATAGCTAGTATCAAAACATATGAATTAACATGCCTTCTTCCCATCACTGCCTGGTTGATGAGTTTCCATTAGAAAGGAAAGAGGAGATTTCAAATTGCCTATACCCATGCTTCATAGAGTTCCATTGGTAGGTATGATCAAGTTTTACGGAGAATGAGACCAAATATGGGGCACATATATCCCTTCTCTACAAAATGAGGCCCTTACTGGCTTGGGGTGATTCCAGGTACACCTACAGTCTGATTTGGGGTGCTTCCAGGTAAACCTACAATCGGCTGCAATTTTTCCAGCTCTTCTTAACATCTTGTGGCTTATGAAACTTTCAACAGCAGTGAATATACACTATGCCCTTGCTTTTTAAGATTGCTGTGAGTGCTGGTTGCTGGCTTCTTTTGCTATCAGAGCATTAGTAATGAATTTCCCTTCTATTTTTCTCACGCCAATTCCATGTGCAGTGTTCAGTGTTAGAAGACTTGGAGATTCAATAAGCAGTCTCAAAATAGTTGACATTTTTGAAGTCTAAACATGGTCTGAGGAAGAGAAGTGGACAACTAATATGTCAAAAATGGATTCTATCATTTATTGATAAAGGAAAACGTCTTGCCCACATATTAGAAAATACATATGCAGTAATTAGTAAACAATATCACCAGTGTTATCTAGACTACTTTTCCTTTAAGTGGAAAGTTATCATTTATTTTAATAAGCAATGGATTGTCAATCAAAAGTTATAAAAATTAGAGAAAATAAAAGGAAGGAAAACATACTGTTAGTCTCCCACATTGAATCACAAGTGATCTCTGTTCCACTGATTTTCTGTTCCTCTAACAATGAATGCATTTTAGTAAATCAAACTCAGCTCACTTATGCTTCTGGAATTTACTTTGGTATATTTTTTGAAGTGAGAATCTAGGTTAATAATTATTCTAAATAGTCAAATTATTTAGCTCTATGTATAGACTGCTTTAATCTATTTTTTAAGCATGTATTACATTTTTATATCTAACATATATATTTATTATGTATAATATATAATTATAACCTATACTTATGCAATATACATATATGCATATATATGTACATAATGTGATACAACACAAGAATATATGTACACCCTAACACATACACAACACACACACACGCACACACACAGACACACACACACACTTATTGGGGCTATTTCCATTAGGGTATTCCTTTATCAGTATCACATTTTACTAAGAATAGTAACATAAATATTATTTCTCTGCTAGAGTTACACATTCCCATTGTCAAAAAACCAATTTCTTTTAGAAAATTTGCTTTGTATCATTGGTTTGTACTTTCTGATGAACTTTGTATTCATCTTATGCCACTTTACACTGTGCAAAATTATTGAAATTGCATTAAAACCAAGCTAATTTATAAATAATTGAGGTCCCTGAAATATTAGTCAATCTAAATACAAACATATTTCCTTTTACATTCATGTTTTCTCTTTAAACTACTCAGCAAAACACATCTTATTGTTATATACCTTCAACACATCTCTCATTAATATTTTTCCCAAGATATCATATCCCTTGGCCACTATTGTATATTTTATCACATTTTGTAACTATGTACTCCTAATTTCTTGTAGCAGTCCATTTTGTGTACTATAATGAAATACCCCAGGCACAGTGGGATTATAATCCAGTGTCTGGGGAGGCTGAGACAGGAGAATTGCAAGTTAAAAGCCAGCCTCAGCAATGGCAAGGTTCGTAGTAACTCAGTGACACCCTGTCTCTAAATAAAATGCAAAATAGGGCTGGGTATGTGGCTCAATGGTAGAATGCCCCTAAATTCAACCCCCAGTACAAAATAAATAAATAAATAAATAAAAATATAATAAAATACCTGAGGCAGAATAAACTTATAAGGAAAAGATGTTTATTTAGCATTTATAAAATATTATGTCTTTATAGATTGACATTTTATTTGAATAAGTTACTCAAGTTAATTATAAAGTATAGCAGTTACCTCCAACAATTATATCATCTGCAAACCATCTCCAACATTGTCCTTTTAATTTATCTCTACCTACATTCCTCAGCATTACACAATGTGTCCTCATTTCAGTAGCAAGTACTCTAATGTTCCATTGTTAAATATAATATTTCATAGTGTTCAAACACTTATTTAGCAATATTTCTTTTAGTAAACCTTTTCACTGCTGTGACCAAAAGACTTGACCAGAACAGTCATAGAGGAGGAAAGTTTATTTGAGGGATCACAGTTTCAGAGGTCTCAGTCCATAGACAGCTGGCTCCATTCCTTGGAGATAGAGGTGAGGTTGAACATCATGGCAGAAGAGTATGTTGGAAGGAAGTAGCTCACATGGTGATCAGTATGCAGAGAGAGGAACTAAGCTCAGTTTACCAAGTATGTACCCCAAAGGCATGCCCCTAATGACTCACCTCTTCTAGGCACACCCTATCCATCTTCAATTACTACTCAGCTAATCCCTAGCAGGGGATTAATTCACTGATTGGGTGAAAGGTCTCATAACTCAATCATTTCACCTCTAAATGTTCTCACATTTTCTCAGACATGAGCTGTTTTGGGGAGACACCTCATATCCAAACCATTATAAGTTTATTAAGCTTTTCTTATTGAATAAGTGCTAATTTTTTTTTCATGGTTTTAAAATAGGGGATGTTCTTATCTTTTTTCCTTATGTGATATAGACATGTTATTCATTAATGAATTCCAAACATATTTCTACTTTTCTGAGAGCTTGGGAAATGTCTCAGCTGTTCCTTACTTCTAAACACCTTGAAGCCATCTCTCTCCTCTTCACCCTCTGGCATTCTTTTAGATTGATGCTCACAAAAGATAAGTTCATAAACAGTCCTTTTTATTCCACATTCATGAAGCATATCAGATATAGTTAACAGTCTCTAAATGATAGAGATAAGGAGTCCCTGAAGTTGAAGTTCATAATCATATATGTATAAAGGCAAGCTTTTTTTTAACATGTAGAATTTTAATTCCCAACATTGGATGTATGGATTCTACAAATAAAATTCGTGAGTGGCCAAACATCAGTGCAAGATTTGGAGAAAAATGCACTGACATCTGCAAAGACAGAGGACTGTCAAGACAACTGAGAGAGGCAGCCATAGTAGTCAGCAGAAAGCACTGCAGGAAACACCATGTCACATTCTGCCCATTGCTAACAGTGATGTGCAGTCCTTATACTGTCGTCAGTCATGGGCATTATCCTGTTGTTGATCTGTTTTTAAAGAAATTGAGGATAATTTTTCTTTATTCTTTTCTACCAGTTTTTAACAACTGCTGGGATCCAAGGGTCTTCGGAAAGAAGGGAGAATCATTTCATCTCTATCTTCATCATTTACTCAATAATATTTATTCGTGGTTTTATATCATAATTGGTCTGGTTTAGATGTGAGGAGTCCCCCAAAATCCACATCTGAAACAATGCTAGGAAGTTCAGAGGTGAACAGATTGGGTTATGAGAACAATTAACCTAATGAGCATCTTAATCCCCTTCTAGGGATTAACTGGGTAGTAACTGTAGGTAGTAGGTAGGGTATAGCTGAAAGAGTTGGGTCTTTGAGGGTGTGCCTTTGGGGCTCCTATTTTGTCCTTAGTGAAGGGAACTTGCTTGCTCTCCCTCCTGGTATGATGTCCTGAGCCACTTTCCTCTGCCACCTCTTCTATCATGATGTTTTCCCTCACCTTGGGCCCCAAAGAAAATAATCTCCTATCTATGAAACCATGAGCCCCAAAATAACCTTTTTCTCCTCTAATTGTTCTTCTCAGGTCTTTTGGTCATAGCAAAAAAAAAAAAATAACTAAAACAATAAGTCTCTATAGTAAAGAGCTTTTGGGGTTAAAAAAGATACAGAATTTATACAAAAGATAGGAGAAACTGAACAATTATATTACATAGTAAGTGTTATGTAAACAAGGGTAGAGTTCTAGAAGTTGAGAGATGGGAACCACTCCTTCTAGATAAAGAGAATTTAAAAAAGAAAATAAAGTATTTGATCTGGATTTGGGAGAAATGGGAGACTGTGGCTATGCGGATACACTGGAGAAGAACATTTTGAAATGGGGAAGCCTGTGTTACAGATTGGGAATTCTGTCCTGGAAGGGAAAGAGAAAGAGGAGAGACACCTGCCAGCAATGTGGTAAATGTGACTGAACTGTAGACACATCTGAGAGGTAAAGCAACAAGAGAGGAAACTCAAGGACACAGAAGAAGTGGAAATGATAGAGGTTGATAAGCAAGAAAGGGACAGAGTAGGAAAGGGTGAACTAGGTGGGCTGGGGATGTGGCTCAAGCGGTAGCGCGCTCGCCTGGCATGCGTGCGGCCCGGGTTCGATCCTCAGCACCACACACAAACAAAGATGTTGTGTCCGCTGAAAATAAATATTAAAAAATTCTCTCTCTCTCTCTCTCATCTCTCTCTCTCTTCGAAAAAAAAAAAAAAAGAATGAGTGAACTAGGAATTCAAGATCTATAACTCTGAGATGTCTACATTGGGAGATTTGGATGTTATTGACCAAGTTAAAGGAACAAAGAAACCATTGAGTAAAAGTGATGTGAGATTGAGCTTTGACAGGGCAAAGCAGAAGTCTTTTCCTGGCATTTCTATGAACCAGAGTTTCTGCAAAATGGACAATCAAGCCTTCACTAAATAAGATATGAAACCGTGTGATGTGATTTAGCACTCAGAGGATTAAACATTCAACTCAGAAAAATGATATTCTTGCCTTTCACATTCCCTCCCATATTTCAGTTCTTCCAATAGATATTGTTGCATTTGCTTTACACTTGTTTATTGAATTAACTTGTTCTCCAGTTGTCCACCAAATACTATTCCTGTGTACCAACCATATTGGGAATTCATAAAGGACAAGGAACCAGATACCATCCATTGCAAATGTACAGACAAGACTTTGTTGTGTACTAAGTAAATATTATTTTCTATTTATGGGGAGATTAAAATAGTAACTTATAGACACTTCAGCAGGTTCTCACCTAAATGTCACAAAGATGAGTAATATCTTTTTCCAGGGTTTCGCATCCTTGGTAGTACTGACATCTTGAGCCAGATAATTTGTGTTGGAAAGGTGGTATTTATAATACATGATGTTTACAGTATCCCTGATCTCTATTCACTATCAATAATATCCTGGTCCTCCCAAGCTATGACAAAAAGAATGTTCCCAGTCATTGCAAACATCCTCTGGAGGTAGGATGGGTGACTGTCCCAATATGTCTACTGCTGAAGGAATTCCTCAGACCCAAAGCTTTACGCTTTAAAACTGAGGCAGCACTTGGGAAGACCAGGTTGTGTTAGTCACCCTATCCGGAGGGCAAAATTGCTGTGGTGACGAACCTTTGGCCTGTGGGAACAGAGAGTCATCTGTCCGATAAATTCCCAACACCAATAGTACTGCCACAGAGACATATATTTAGGATTTGTTGAACCCAATGAAGAAAATGTTATGATTGAAGTAGGAGTAATTGGGGAAAGCTTTCTTGGAAAAAAAAAAAAAGTTATCTGAGTCAGTGATTTAATATGGAGGCAATTTTAACAGATGAAGGCAAGAAGTCCAATTTGAAGAAACTTTGCAAGCAAATGAGAAGGAAGAAGGGAGAGAAATCCCAGGGTAATTGTCAGCAAGAGGCAAGAGGGTAAAATCCAAAATGAGATCATAAAGATGGAACAGAGACAAGACTTGAAGATTTTGAGTCTTGAGTAACAAGAATAACACATATGTTAATGTTTACAGTATGCTAGGAATTGTTCTGTGCTGGCTTTACTGATGTTAACCGGCTTAATATCAATAACAATCCTAATCAATAAGCAGTATTATTATAACAATTTTATCAATGAGAAAAACTGAAGGGCAAAGAGGTTGTCTTGCTTGAAGGCACAAAGTCAGCCAGATACCACCCATTGCAAATGTACAGACAGGACTTTGTTGTGTACTAAGTAAATATTATTTTCTATTTATGGGGAGATTAAATTTAAAATAGTACTTATAGACGCTTCAGCAGGTTCTCACCTAAATGTCACAAAGATGAGTAATATATTTTTCCAGGAAGTCAGATTTAAAGGAAGTCAGATTTAAATCTTATCTGTCCAACCCTGGGTTCCATGCCCAATCTCGTCACATTCCCCTGCCCCTCCAACCAACAGTGGGAATCCATTAAATCTATAAGTAGCAGAGCAACATGATCAGACATGAATTTTGAAAGGTGATTTAGATGACTCTTTACATCAAAAGCACTGAACAGTACAGTATAAGATATATATACCTTACTTCCCTTATCCTTCTGTAGCAACTGTCTAGAAACCCTGTTACTTTCATGAGATTTTTGGTAAAAGTAATATCACAATAAGCTTACAACCTAAATGTAGTAGTAATAGTTCCATCAGCTAAATAATTTCAAATGCAATAATAATGCTTAGTAATGGCAAAGGGCCAAGCAGCAAGACAGCCAACCACTTTAATAGTACACCCCAAAAGTTTAAAAACAGAGCGAGAAAAGGAAAAACAAAATGTTGTGGAAATAGGGGAATAAAACCAGATTTATTTCAAGCTAGCAATAATTAGGTAGATGATAATAATTTTCAAAAACTATAGATGATACCTCATTATTTGCTTTGGAAAAGATTCTGTTAAGATTTGGAAGAAGCTTAGGTGATAAATAAATAAATCCACTGTGATACAGGGATTACAGTGAGGTGGGTTGGATAACACATCTTTCTATTTTCAGTGTCGATTTTCTAATAAACCTCTTCCAAGAAGCCCTGTCCCTGTCTCATTCCTGATAATTTATTAATAAGCCACCACATAAATGTTCCTTATTAAAACATCCAGGTGTGTGGACTGTTTAATGTGGTTAATTTAAGTGAGACAACTGAAAGTCATGTAGATGACCAAATTAGATGAGGGGAGAGATCAGCAATGTTCCCGCCATTCACTGAAGAGTGCAGCTGAATGTCAAGAGCTAAGTCCAGGCACTGTTTCAAACACCTGCCCTGTGTTTACATGCAATAATATGGACAAGAGTCTTATCCATTAATAAGAAAGACAAGAAGCCAAAATTAAAATGATCTTCAATGGCACCTAGAAAGAACCTGTTCCCTCTCTCCATCTCCATTCTCATCTCCTCCACTCATACTTCAACCCACACCTCCTACTAACATTTGTTGTATGTCCAAGAGATGGATAATCTGGAATTTTTTTTGAAACTCATTTTATCCATGGGTAAAGACACAAAAAGGCAAACAAACAAACAAACATACATACATATGCACGCACAGACACACCCAAACACCCCCCGCAAAACACACACACACACACATCAGTGCACTGAGCTGCTCTATTTTGATTAAACATGAACTCAGTAAGATTGGTATTCCTTTTTCAAGCAGAAAATATGATAATTGATTCTTACTTGGAAAAAAAAGAGAACATTCTTCCTTTTAGAGTATGTTTTAAAATGTTTCAGACCCATGGAAATCACATGAATGTTTTTCATACACCATAGCCATACTTGGCAAAACCATCTTGTGTCCTGGGCTCTATATTCCTATTATATGCATCCTTAACAGGACAAGGGCAGAGCATTGATCCAAGGTAAATGCTAATCTTTGCTTGGCACCAATTTTAATGGCAATTTAACAATATAACAAGTAAAATCATCTGGTATAATGCAAAATATAGGCAAATCATGCATTTTGCTAAAAAAATACAACTAAATGACAAAGCAGGGTATAGCAAAGCTGACATATTTCTTGAGGGTTCCACATTCCATCAAATTTGCATAGTAGGTATTTGGCAACTACACTCTCTGCTTTCCCAAATTCAATAATGTTGCCAAATTGGCAGCTTTGTAATAGCTGAGGGAAAGATTATATGCCTATACTCTGGTTTCCCCTTTTCTCATGTAACAACTCAAATGTTAAACCAATAATCTACTAAGAAAAACTATATAAGCATCAATTTAAATAATTGGTTACTAGCTGAGAAAATCAGCTGAACCTGTACCTTCTTATGCTGGGGTATACTTGCTTGAGGAAAAAATGTCACAAAAAAACAAAAAGAAAAGGCTTTTAACAGAATTGCTTTAGAAACTGACATTCGTGGGGGGAGGTAATGAACCCACAGTTTGTTCCCAGTGAGTCTCCTCTGTGGAGTTGTTGGCATTGTCTAAACTCACCTTCTTCTGCCAAAGCATCTTCTTTTTCTTTTTCTTCTTGTGATCGACAGCGTTTGGATGGGACATGGATATGGTTCTTCTGATCATTAGTCTGGGATTTAGGTACCTCTTCAGGTTTTGTTTCTGTATTAACACAAAAATGTATTTCTTCTGATTAAAAGAACATTTTTTATTTATAAAATGTTTCTCTTTAAGCCTCCTCCCAGTATCCTTGTGAAATACACGCAATAGAATGCATATAATAAATTCAGAACTTAAGCAATAATGAATCCCATGTACCAATCACCAACATTACAGTTTAAAACTGTCGGTCCAAAACAGTAGTAGTCGCATGTGGCTACTGAACACTTAAAATGTGACTAGCTCGAATGGAGATGTGCCCTAAGTATAAAATGCATAGCTGGTTTTGAAAAAAAGTAAAATATCCTGTGCTGGGGTATATACTGTTTTTTTTTTCATTCATTACACATTAAAATGATATTTTCACTATATTAGGATGAATGACAACTAGAAAATTACTATGTGTTTCACATTTGTGGATCATGTTATATTTCTGTTGGACAGAGCTAATAATTAACAGAATGTTACTAACTTTTTTAACTTTTTGATTTGAAATAATTATAGATTCTAAAAAGGGTTGGTTCATAGGATGACATTGTTGGGAAGTAGTGAATCCCTTAGGAGATGGAGCCTTCTCAGAGGTCCTTAGGTCACTAGGGACATAACCTCAAAGGAGACTGTGGGACCTGGTCTCTCTTTCTCCCTAGTACTCTCCTCCCTCCCTTCCCCTCCACCCCCCTTCCCTCCTTCCCTCCCTCCACCCAATATGAGCTGTAAATATTTGTTACTATAGGTCTTCCCTGGATGATGTGCTTCTATCTGTTATTCTTAGAAGAGGCCAAACCAATGGGACCATCTGGTCTTGGATTTTGAACTTCCCGAACTATGAGCTAAATAAACCTTTTCATTTTATAAGTTAGTTGTCTCAGGTTTCATTGTAGTAATGTGAAGCTGACTAAAACAGTATCGACATCAGGAAATTGATATTGGTACAATCAACAGAATTCAAACAGATGCATGCTTTTGACTGAAAAAGTTAAATCTTATGTCCATCTGTGGCTGAACATATACTTAATTTTCCATTCATTTGTTTAATAAATGTAATCATCACAAACATATTTACATTTTCATGCCAGATACTGTTCTGGGCACTGTGAAAACTATGATGAATGAGAAATACTCCATACATGCTTCCATAGAGCTTTTGTTCTAGTATGGATGACAGAGATAATAAATACATTTGTAACATAATATCAAGAAATGCTATGTTGTAGTGTGAAAAGGCAATTGTTGTGGGGGAGAAAGTAAATGTTTGGAGATAGGTGTGATCAGGAAGGACATACCTGGAGATGAAATCACAGTCAACAAAATGAAAATCAACAGCCACAAAGAAAAAGTCTATCTCGCTTAAGAATATCTCTGATGAAACTATAAAGAGATTTAATTTTATTAAAAATATAAATAGTGATTTCCTAAAGGGAAAATAATTTTATACGTGAGTTTCAAGCTGAACTTGCTGATATTTTTATGGAACACCATTTCTACTCACCGAACTAAAAAGGATGATTGAGGACAAACTGGTCATTAGTATTTGGGTATTTGAAAGGTTTTCTTTTTTAAAATGAAGGAACTAAGATGGTAAGAAAAAAAGAACTTACAGCATTTTTCATGAGTGATTAAATCAAGTTTTCATGGGCAACTTAGAATTCTGGAAAACCTATATTAATTTCCATGAATTTCATAGATTTGAAAATCTTACAGACTAATATGAACACTTGTGATTTTTTTAATTGTAGAAGGAAATATATATCAACATTTAGCAGCCGGCAAAACTCAGTGAAAAATTATGTATCAAATGACCAAGAGATAGTGCTTCAAAACCATGCCTGGGTAGATGCTCCATTTAAAAATACACGGTAGACTAGTAGAGGTGCTTGTAATAGTGCAACTGAGGTGGACCTTAAGTCCTTCTTGTCAAAGAATATTCACAATTATCTGTAAAGCCTAATAAGTTATTTTCCATTTTTCTACTATATAGCTGTATGATGCTGGATTTCCTTGATATACTTCAGCACAAACCAATACATTGCAACAGACTGAATGTAGAAGCTGCTAGAAGATTCCAGCTGACTCCCATTAAGGAAGACATTTAAAAGATTTGTAAAACTGCCACTTTTTTATTCATAATGTCTTTTCTGAAAAATATACATTTTTAAAAAATAAAAGTGTTAATTATGCTTACATTCACTGTCTATATTATTGTTATTTCAAAATAAATTAACAAATAAACTCTAAATGTTCTGTTTTATTTTTAATTTGGAAATGCTAATGTATAGAACCCACACAGACAAAAATTCTTTAGGTTCTCCATAATTTTTGACAGTATAATAGAGTCCTCAGACAAAAATTTTGCCAACTCTGACATAGAACATAAGCTGAATTGGAGAATTATTTTATGAGGAAGTTAGAAAGCAGTACATTTATCTGATTCTAATGTAATGAAATGCTAATTTTAGAAATTAAAGTACAGAAAATAAAGTATAGAACATAAAAAAGAAAAAGCAAGTTACTCATATAGAGCTAATTGCTGTGAAATTTTTTGTCAATTTTCTTTCCATCTCTATAATTTTTAAACTAGCTAGGAATGTACCCAGTCAGAAAAATGTGGAGATTTAATATAAGGAAATGTGCTCACAGATACTGAAAGTTTTAAAGAACAGAAAGGACTGAGATAATAGATACAAGTAACTTCAAGAATAAGCTACTTCTAGCATTGAGGGAACAAACAAGAGGAGATAAGATCTGCAGAGCTTAATGAGAGTCCTCAAATGGCTAGTACGTTTGAATAGTAAATTGAGGCCGAGAATTAAATCACCTGTTACACAGGATCACTTGATGTAAAAAAAAAAACAAAAAACAGAAGTTTATTACAAAACCGAAAGTACTACAAACACACACACACACACACACACACACACGGGGGTGTGATGTGGGTAGATGATTGGATTTAAAACCCAAACAAAATAAAAAACTGCTTTTCAACAAATCACAGACAGTTTGTCCACCCAAATAACCAGGACACAGAGAGAGGCAGGGCCAACTGGCCATCATGAAGTTCAGATATAGGGTCTGATAAGTGAGCAACCTTTCCTGAAGATCCCTCAGATATTCAAGCACAGCGAATATTTGGGTGGTAGAACTGTGCTACCTCCTTCTTCCTTTCTCTTTTGTACTTTATTATTATTATTATTATTATTATTATTATTATTATTTTGCCTTTTGCCTCTTTTATTCATTGGCTTATAACTTTGGCTCTTTTTACTCATTCTTGCTTATAACTTTGATGTTATAATAAATACATGTGGTGGTCTGGAGCATAATGTTTGGCTAGTATAAGGGATTTACTAATGCTCTATCTGCCTCTCTTTCTCTTCCTAAGAACCAGCTAGAAAGATAGACAGAAGTTCTTTCAGAGACCCCCTTCCCTCAATGACTCAGCTTAAAAAATAAAAAATGAAAAGATACTCTGCTTTTGGGGAAATATTCAAGGACATACTTAATTTCTTTGTTTCCAGAGAAAAATGCCCAGCACTTGTTTCCCTCTTTTGAAGGAGAAAAGGATGTTTCTGTGTGATTCTTTAGCCCATTTTCTGCAGGGTCAGCTGGCAATGGAACATAATGTTTCAGGGAGAGGGACATGGAGCTAACTGCCTGGATGCTTTGTGGCTGTGTAACCTTGGGCAAGTTATTTGCCCTTTCTATGCCTCATTCTCCACATCTGTACTGTAGGCATAATATTTATCACCTGCATAATTGAGTTGTTGTGAGCATTAATAATTAATTTATCTAAAGTCCTTAGAGCCTGGTACATAGTGAATATTCAATGAATTTGAGCTTTTATTATTTTGTCGCTGCTATTATTTAAGATTTTGCAATCCTTGTCTCTACTATATTAATTGAACAGTTTGACTCCACATAGTTTTATGTATTGCAAAGCACACAAACATTACTCTTTGAAGAAATAAAAAAATAAACATACAAGATTTTTTTTCTAAATATTTTTATTCCTTCCCCCTCCAAAACAAAAAATTCACGTACTTCTGTTTTTGCTTTTCTTAAGCCAACAACACACCAGACAGATCAGAGCCAGCCACGAGACCACTGAGCACAGGGAAGCAGCCATCAGAATGGTTGACCTCTCCTTTCCAGTCACAGGCAAGACAGCAAAGGGCCTAGATCGAGCTGTAAAATTGGCTCCTGTTTAAAAAAAAAAAAAAGTTCCATAATATATTCAAATGGTAATAATAAAAACTTGTGGAAAAGATTTGTTTATGATAGTGCCTGCCACTTAACAGGTACTCAATAAATATTTATTAAATTAAATTATAAAATAAGTGAGTCAATAATAAATCCAAGAGTTATATTCCTGAAGAACTATACGGTACCACCAATAATTCATACTCATTCCTTCCAACACAGGCAGAACCTGTGTAATTCTATCCAATTTTTTCAATTGTCTCATGTTATTCTCAGACATACCTTATCTATCAACACAAAATTATAGATTCATTCATTCTTCTCCTAATTAGGAAAAAAGAATATTCACAGTTCCAGAATGCTTAGAACTACTTGCTCTGTATTTGCTTTAAATATGGAAGGTAACACATTAAAATAGGGGCACAGAAACTCCCAGAGTGCCAACAGACTTTCTGAAGTTCGGAAGAATTGGAAAATGGGAGTAGACTAATGGCAGACGGAGCTAGTTTGGTTATGTATGATGGGGCAAGATGAGGAATTTCCTATTGAGAAAATATATCTAAGAATTCACCTGAAGCCCTTGCAATTTTGTAGATTGAAATGTTTGGGTTTTATCCTATTATTATTTATGGAGCAAGGCATAAAATAATCTAGAAAAGGAATTGGCCTATACACACAAAAACCTATACACAAATGTTTATGGTAATTCTATGCATAACTACCTAAACCCAGAAATAATTCAATGTCCTTCAGTTGGGGACTGAATAAACAAAAGTCAAAGGGGAGCCAGGTGCTGTGGCACACACCTGTAATCCCACTGACTCAGGAGGCTGAGGCAGAAGGATCACAAGTTCAAACCCAGCCTCAGCAACTTAGTGAGGCCCTAAGCAACTCAGCAAGACCCTGTCTCTAATAAAATATTAAAAATGGCTGGGGATGTGACTTGGTGGTTAAGCGCCCCTGGGTTCAATTCCTGGTACCAAAAGAAAAAGAAAAAAAAAGAAGCCATAATGAGCTGGGTTTGTAATGTATGAGAGACTTATAAGGATTCTGTATACACAACGGTAATATCTATTCAATTGCTCCTCTACCCAAGAAATTGAAGAACATTATTACCAGCTCTCTGCTTGATTCACATATAAATGAAAAAGCTATATGAATCAATGCTCATCAAACCTATTATTTTTGAGTGCCAACAAAAAAAATAATTAATTGGCCTGAATTTGTGAATAAAGTCTGCTTTCCAAACCTTCTAGCACTAGAAATTGATACACTTGCAAACAAGCAGTTACTCTTGGGATCTGTACCATTAATCAGCGTGATGTCAATAAGAGGTCCCTAAAGTACAGACCATTTAATGTTTTTACTGTTCTTTTGTAAAATCTCTTTCTTACAGAGCCTCAGTTTATAGACTTGGTCTTGAAAATTGTGAAGAACAATTTAGGGAAAAAACTTTTAAGACAAATCCTTAGTTATTCTACTTTATAAGTTACATGGAGGAAACTAAAAGTAGTGATGTACCAAATGTGAATGCCAAGGTCAGTTGGGTATCACATGAGGTACTGAGAAGTTTCTGTCTACAATATATCTTACCTTTAGTTTTATAACTTTTTCCTTAAAATAACATTGATTATGTATTTGGCTAGTCTTAGATAATCACTAAGGAAATTAAAGGACAAAAATCTTTTAAATGTCAGAACAAATCTGAGACCAATATCCAGCCCTGCCTATCTGATCCTTTAAAACACATCCATTCAGAAACTCGTGCACAAGATAAAACACCTGAAGTTCCCTGTTCAAGTACACTGAACATGTCACACTGTGAAACTGTGCTTACATCAGCACACTTTCAAAGGTATTATTAAAAGGATAGCTGCCCCACAAAATTATACTTAATAGTATTACATCACCTCAAAAAATAGTTTGTTAAGTAATACAAAACTTGGAATTAAAGGAAGATGATTTCAAACTTTATTCAAGACCTACTGGCATTTTTTCAAAATGGTCTTATCAAAAGTTTATCAAATTCTCTAGAGTATACTTTTGATTGACTATTTATTTATTTATTTATTTATTTATTTATTTATGTTGGGGTCCTGCTATGTTGCCCAATGTGGTCTTGAGTTCTTGGACCCAAATGACTCACCTACCTCAGCCTCCTAAGTAGCTGGGATTTCAGGCACATAGTAATGTTTATCATTAATTAGAGCTTAAACTTGTTAATTTGTAGAAGATTGATAAGCTGCAAATAAGTTTCATCCAATAAAGATATAAATATGCTAAGCGAAGTTAGCCAATCCCCCCCAAAAAAACAGATGCGGAATGTCTTCTCTGATATAAGGGGGGTGACTCAAAATGGGGCTGGGAGGGAGAACAAGGGAGGAAGCTTACCTCTAGATAGGGAATAAGGATGTGAGGGAAAGGGAGGGAGAAGAGGAATAGCATGGACGGTGAAAGGAGACCCTCATCATTATACAAAATATATGTATGAAGATGTGACTTTGGTGTCAACATACCTTATATACAATCAGAGATATGATAAATGGTGGTATAAAGGTGTATTAAGAATTGTAATGCAAATAATAATAATAATAATAATAATAATAATAATAGTAATAATAATAAAGCTCATGTATAATGGCAAAAAATAAAAATAAAGGTGCATGAGGAGGTGTTAAATAAATAAATAAATAAATGATATGTGAGCATGTAACCTCAGAGAATATGGCTTTATTGCCCTGTATCCAATTGACAAACTTATTTCAGCATTTCTCTTTTGGCTATATGGTGCTATACTTCAAATGCTCTTTAAAATAGTTTTGCCATCCTTCTGGTTCCTTCATTAATGAATTAAATAACTTGTTGACAAGTACTCATTATATATTTTCGCAAGAGATGCCCTGAATGCACCAAAAGGGAAATTTCTTTAAGTGTTTTATCAAGGAAAATTGGGTCATATCACATTTTGTTCACACCCTCTACCTGTGGTTCTGAAGTCCCAGGAGGTTACTAGGCTTTATCACCATTTTCCACATGGGAATGTATGAGGAGAGGGAGACCCAAAGAGAAGATTTCATAATACTCAATATCTCAAGACTGCTTCTCTTATAAATTAAAATTTCTCACTAATACTGAACTGAGTATCATAGAAATAAGAAAGGAAATAAGTAGAACACACAAAAGTAAATTTTCACATCTAGAGGAAAATATACACTTGGATTCTTGCTCACCATGAAGCCTCCTGAGGCTTAATTTCTATGTGTGCTTGCTCTTCACATGGTTAATGATACAGCCAAGTGAGTTTTTTTTCTAAACTAGTATAACTTCTTACTCACAAGAGGAGTTATTTCCATTATAAAGATGAAGGGATCATTTTTTGAAAGGAAACAGATAATAAAAGCACACTGTGCTGAAATTACCTGGAGGGGAAGTAACATTAAAAATAAAGTGCCAGTTTGACCCAGAGATCAAGACTGCCAAGTTGGAGAAGCTCACATAACCATCTTGTGTTTCTGCCTGGGTACACCCTATAAACAAACACAAAACAAAATGTAGCTATTAGTTATCTATTCGAGATCAGTGTCTTCAAGTCTTTTCTGAAGACAAGAAACTGGACAATAAAGGAAAATGTTTAAAAAATTAGAGAGGTTACCAAACCCATCAAGTTCTTAGACAAGTCTTAAAACCAAATATTTAAAAATAGAATAATAACAGAAAACATATATTGAAACATTCATATGCTAGACACTGTGCTTTATACATATCATTATCTATAACTATATGACAACCCTGTAAAATATGCTATTGCCAATATTCTAGAGATTAAAAAAGTAGATGCATAAAAATTACTTAATTCTGCGATTATGGCCAAAATCTTCCTGATTTCAAAATTTGTATTCTTAACTATTACTATAGGTTGACGTTTTATTATTAGAAGTCTGTCAAGGAAAAAGTCTATTATCTTTCCAGGGGGTCAGTATTTTTATGAGTATTTATGTGGTAGCAGAGTTAAGCCAATAGATCAGAATAACAGCTAGTCAGAAAATCATGACCAACATATATACCATGCTTTAGCATAGTCTCTGGGTCTTAGTTTCACTGAATTAAATGCAAACAAGAAAGTTCACATTTTATAACAATAAACCATACATTTATAAAAGGAAAAGAGGCAACTTAACTCAGGATTACATTGCCAACACCATAAATTTGTTTTGGACTCTACTACCCCTAAATTACTTTGCTAATTAACAGCTGCTATACTTCACTCTGGAAATGTCACTATAATTGTTATGGTGGACAGAGTATAGAGTGGTGTTAAAGTTTATAAATTGGTTTGAGATCTCTAAGGCTGAAAGGTATCATAAAGATATAGCATGCTTAGTGGTACATTTTTCAATTCAATTGCTCAATCCTTTTTGTGAAAACAGTGTCTTCCTCATCAATTTTGCAGAGCTAACTAAAACTTTTTGGGGAAACATCTTTTCTTTCATCTCTTTAGACTCCCAAAATAAATAAAATGCCCAGAAAAATGGAAATAAATAAGCCAAGACTCAAATAAATGATAGGCGCCCAAGATAAATGCAGTTTATACTCTTTAAAACCTATATGCATCAAAATTATGGTCAATAAACTCTTGCAAACAATGAACTGCAGAGTACAGATGTTCAACATGAAATCATTTGCTGCAGTTTTTCCTTTGACAAACGTCCTTATTGTTCCCATCTTTGGAAGAATACAAAGCAGCATTTAATCGAAATGTGTCCGTGGAGCACAGTGAGTCTGTCTCATAGAACAGCCGCCAAACTGCCTAATGGAAAGTACTTTAGTTCCAAATGGGTTTGCTTTTGCGTTAAATACCAGCTTGCCTTAGAGATCTCCACAAAGATTTCCTTATATATCTATGATATTCTCAGATTTGAAGCATATGTGCCCAAAAGCTGAAGCAGTTGCTGCCAAGTACAGTACATTACTCCAGGGTTCATCATATCTTTGGAATAGCTATTATAAAATATACAAATGCCATTGACAGTCTCCCTGATCAAGCTGGTATAAACAAGGCACTGGCTGGATGAAGTAGGGTGCTGGGCTGGAAGCAATATTGAAATTGATTACATGGCTACCAGAGAATATTACCTGAATGTGTTTCCACAGAGTATATGGCTTCTAAAATATCTTTGCAACTTAAACCATCTCTACAACGAATTCACTTCCCCCTTGCTGTACACACTAGCAAACTATTGTATAATTAATGTTAAGGCATTATATTTAGAAATACATTTTTTTCTGCCACTGGGATATATAATAAAATGTCGAAGGATCTGGAAGATCCTTAAATAATTGTCTTTTGAGTATATAAATCCACTTTGGGGGGGAAAACATCTTTTTCATGAAGGAGGTTCTCCTTAGAAAAAAGCACATGAAGTTAAATGGCAGAATAAAAGAGACTAGACATATAAATAATTTTGCAGTTGCTGTTTTGTTTTTCTCCAGGAAACACTTAGAACAAGTTAGATAATCCATCCCAAATGCTTTTGGTACTATTCCTATGAAGTTAAAGAGAAATATTTCATGATGGCTTCAAGAGAAACTTTCAATCATATGAAATTGGGTGCTTTCTGTGAGATGAGCATTCTAAAAATGAAAAAATACATATGATTTTTCCCTACTTTATGATACACACACACAAAATTTGTGCATAGAAAAAACCCTCAGTCATTCCTCATACTCTCCCATCAGATCTCCTGAAAGGGACAATAGGGAGGCTACTGATCCAGGTGGGCCAACTTGCTTAAGCATGTTTAGATATTAACAGAATATAATAACAAATGGATTCATGCATCATTCTTTTTGCATGGCTCCAATATAATCCTAAGATGATCAGTGTGGATGTCCTTAAGATAATTAAGGGAACACTAGTGAAAGGTGGTATGGAAAGACAAACTATGGAATGAGGAAGAAAATATGAGTAAAGAATGATATAGGAGAAGGTAGGTATAGGTAAGGTACTGAATATGGGCAATGTGTGGATTATAAAAGACATGAAGAATTAATGAGGCATGGACTCTGATAAAGTATGAAGTGTGGGCAAAACATAAAGTATTGATAAAGGAATGAATTAGAAATAAGGAATAGAATGTGGGGAAGGCATGGAATATGGATAAAACCTAGATATGGTTAAGTTGTGGAGAAAAGGATAGAAGTAGGTAAATTTCAATAGACACATTAGAATATCTGTTGTAATACTGGAACATGATAAAGGCTGGAAATTAATATTTGATGCTGATAGATTATGATCAAAAGGGAACTTACTGTTATATCCTAAGCACTCTCTTTACCATAACACCAACACAACAAAATGGCCTTGAACAATGGCAGAATGATTCCATCAAAACCAACAGTTCAAAACTGGCTCATAACATGGTTTGAATGTTTGATTTTTCACATTGGCCAGACTTGGAGCCTTTACTTATTATCATGATTTCCTGATGATGTGGCTTATTCCTGGAAATTTGTACATAGACCATTTGGGACTCTGCTTTCATCTTCAGACTTTACTATTCGGGTTAAAAAAATGACCCAAAGCAAAAAACAAGAAGTCTGTACTATGGGTGCTATTTTTACCAATATGAGCACAAACAGGTTATGTAATTCTGCAAAGTTTAGGGGGAGATTCTCACAAAACACACAGTGTTCCCTGGGCCTGTAAAATTAAACTGTATAAAAAGAAACTGAGGAGGGTACTAGGACTTTGGAAGTTTGGAAGAAAATTATTTTTATGGGCAGGCTGAAGGGATTTGGTTTCTTAATAAATAGGTAGATAAATAGGGAATTTGCAAGCCATAATAATTGAAAGGCAACTTGAAAAGAGATGGTAGGAAAATAGTTCTAACAAGAAAACAACAAGCTTTAAACAGCAAGAGTTTTGAAGCTATGAAATGTTTAATCACAGGATGTGATTGCCTCCTCAAGAGACTTTTCAGGAGAGAGTTCTGTTCTCTGGAGTTGATGAGGTGTAGCCTTGTAGGAAACAAAATGGGATGCTAAACAACCCAAGATCCGAGACTGAATCATGAAGCCTATGTGAAGGAGAATTCATTACCTTGCAAACTTCTTCATAACAACTTCATCTCTCTCTTTCTCTCTTTTTTTTAAGACACATAGCAAAAAAAAAAAAAATGAAAGAGCAATACCCTCAAGAGAGTTAGGCGATCTGTACCAGATTAGCTGATCTGTTTTAGGTCAAAAATATCTATAGCTAGCAGATGAGACAAGATTTAGCTCTTCTGTGATGGACTTACTCCTATTCATTGTAGCATTTTATATACTTTCTGGATGTCATGTAAAGGATCTTAGACACATAGGTTGGATAGAGCAAGAAATAAATGTAGAGTTTCAGCCTATTCTTGGAAATGGACAATTTTGTAGGTAGGTTGATGTTTAGACTGGCAGATCAATCATTTCTAAGTTTGGAAAAACAATATTCCAGGCAATATAAAAACAATAGAAATGCCCATGAAGTATGTAAGAAATCTGAGTTGTGAATAATCCTTAAATTTGTATAAGGTAGGGCTAGTAGATCAATTATATGAAAGTATATTACCTTGTGTATGTGTGTGTGTATGTATACACACAAACACACACACATATATACATATATATACATATACATATGTGTGTGTGTGTGTATATATATATATATATATATATATATATATATATGCCATAGCAATTTAAAATTGCCAGTGATTCATTGGTATGAAACCTCCTTCTAACATATTACTGATAAATCTCAAAGGGCACATAATTACCATGACAGCAATAATGTTACATGAATAACCAGTGCTTAAAACCATATGTCTATAAAGAATGGTTTGTAAAACTTGACAATATTCCCCACTTTTTCCCTATGTAAATATCATGGTACTAATATAAGATTTACTTAAAACTTTTATTTCTGGTTTTTGTTGCTGTTGTTTTAACATTATTGACAGATATCTCTTAATGTGCATATTTTAAAAACATTTATTATTATTTTTGAAAAACAATAAAGCTAATACTTAGAAAGTATTTAAAATCTGAAACAGCAATAGAAATGTTTAATTTAGAGACTTGATTGGGAGTGACCCAGCTCTTGGTCTAAATTTTTCCATAGCTCTGAATTCAAACAGACAAGATAAATTCATTGGTTCTAATTTTTAAATTAGATCACCCCATAAAGATTTTTTTTTTTGAGGAGGCCTATCTGGGATAAATGTTGTGTGGATGAGGGAGGCTGCTTTCCTTTCTAGAAATATTCCCCATGACCTACCTTAAAATTTGTTTTAACCAGTTTGAGTTTGTGGAATATCTTATGAATTTTCTCACTGAAACTATGGAATAATTAAAGGGACTTAACAGGTTCATTTTTTTTTAGACTGTTAAAATCTCTGGCCTCCTGTTCAAACATCGCAGATGGCTTTAGAAAGTTCCAATGAACCATTCTGTTCCTGATTATATCCAGTTGATCTAAAATGAATTTTCCTCACCTGATGGCCAAATTTAGAATTGAACTGTGATTGTGCATGATTGGCATTTCCTCAAATGAGAAGAAAAGCACATAATCTTACTTGTGGCCAGATAAAAGCTTAAGGTCCCTGTGTAGAGAGGAAGTTTGTGCGCATGGGGAGTTTGAAGCTTTTAGGCAAAACTTATGTTGGGAGTTGAAAACTTTGGCTCATGAAATAGAAAAGACTCATAGTAGGAACAGTGATTAATAACTTGGGATAGGCTGAAGCAAGGCAACCCTTTTCACACTTTGAAACACAAACCATAACAACCAGAAGAAGAAACTTCTTTTTCCTTTTGCCTTAAAACTTAAAATCATTGTATAGGTAAAGGTAAAGGTATTTCTATACCTTTATCTAATCTGACCCAGCAAATGGGTTAGACTGACATTTTTCTGTTTCTCCTAGTCCAGTCTTTCCTATTTCAGTAAAGGAGACCAATGTCCAAACAATATATGGAGGCAAAATATAGATTTATTCTTACATCCTTGTTTCCTTTACTTCCATTACACGACACTCTGTTGATTCTACTTATAAAAGACACTCTGAAACAACATTTAGGTTTGTGTTTGTTTTTGTGCTTTGTTTTTTATTTCCATTATTTCTTGCCTGGTCTTCTCCAGTCACTGATCCCTAGACTAGTAGGTTCATCCTTATTCTCCAATCCACCCTCTAGAGCAGAGTGGGAATCAAAACATGGAAGTCACAGGTTGTTGCTGATCTGCTTAGAAGTCTCAGAGGCTTGGAATCTCACTGAGAATACAGTTCAGACCCCCCATGTGGTCTCCAGAACCCTTGGTGGTCTGGCTCCAGTCCAACTCTTTGACTTTACCACCCCCTTTATCTCCCATAGTTACTAGGTTTATTTGCCTTCTTTCTGTTTCTCAAATATATTCTTCTGGAAATATTATTTTTAATTATTTCTAATTGATGCCTATTATTACACAGAATGGTGGTTTTCATTGTGGTGTATTGCTACATGAATACATTATTTGATCAGTTTCACTTCCCAGTATTTTCTCCTACTCCTTCTCCTCCCTCCCCCTGTTCCTTTTGCTCTACCTTGTGGTCTCCCTCCTAAAACTATTTTACATGGATCACATTTGTACTGTTTTAAAACATTAAAATTCAATAATTAAACTACTTTGTAATTAGAGAAGGTGTCCTTTTTAAGCTCTAAAACAAAGACTAAACAAGTGGCACAGAAATGATCCTTGGAATTCTGAGTTCTTCATCTGTGGCAGACTACTAGGCACACCTGCAAGTACATTCTTTAATCTTTGGATATGTTGTAGTGGGATTCTTTTTGTAGATTCTATGGCCAAGAATTTAGAACTCAGAATTAATTTTTATTCAAAAACCACATTATACATGTTTGTTTCTATATGGACCTGAACCAAAAATGCACATTCCTGGTCCTCTCTAGAGAATATTTGATATAATTTGGGGGGAGCCAAGACTTCGGAATCTTCATTCCAAGTAAACCTATTTTCAATTTCATATACACAAGCTCTAAGAAAAAGAGATGGAACTGGCAGTTGTGCTGGAATTGAACAAAAGGCAAGAACAGAAACAAGACAAAGGATAGAGAGGAGGAAATGAACTCTGAGGATCAGATGCTTTTGCATTTATCAATGATTTATTCTACAGAATGTTGAGAACAAGTGTTTCTGTTCCTCATTGAAACTACATTGTACCTGGTGAATTCCATCCTGTACCAGCCCATGATACTGTACCAAACCACTACATGTCATGGAGAAAGTAGTTCATAAAAAAAAAAAAAAACTGGGGTTTGAGACCAAGCCAAAGAATCTGTGCCCTTTATTTTACACCATAGTGAGAATAAATGAATGATGCTATGAATTCCTAATGGGAACTGCTATGGCTTGGATATGGTTCAAGCGTGACAGACAAGTGTTCATGTGTTGAAATTTAATATTACTTGTGAGATATTAATAGGGTTAAAATTTAATCTGGCCATGGTGTTTAGAGTTGAAGCCTTTGGGAGGTATTTAGAATTAGATAAATCATCAGGGTAGAGTGGCCACAAATAGATACTGGTGGCTTTATAAAAGTGAGACCAGACAGACATGGACATACATGCACTCCCATCTCATGCCATGTGATGCCCTGCACTACCTCAGGCCTCTACCAGCAAGAAAGCCATCACCAGATGCAGATCCCTGAAACTCCAGAACTTTGAGCCAAATAAACCTCTATAAAAATTTCCCGCTTCAGGCATTTTGTTATAAAAACAAAACATAGACTAAGATAAAGAAAATATTTATTTTCTGTACAAAGTAATAATAGATATTTGAAAGTCACTAATACCAACCTTTTAGCACTGAATCTGATGTCCCTTCTAGGGAAGCTGAAATGATCCAAGGCTCTGAAGGGAGCCCCAAGGACTCCACTCTTCGATTCTGAAAATGGGGGGTGGAGAGAAAAAGTTGGATTCAGGAGAGTATTCTGTGAAATTATCTAAAAGAAAAGCGGATTCAGACTGAAATTTTTATTGAATATATGTTCAATAGAAATAAATGAAGGAAAACAATAAATGCTTTCTTTCTCATATTAAAAAGATACCAAAATAGCTTACTGAAAGAGAATAGAGATTATGATGGGAAAATTTGAAGCAGGACAGAAAACAGGAGAAAGGACATCTAAGTTTATAAAAGAGAAGAGTGTCATCATTAGTTTAAGGTCACTAAGAAGGGAAAGGTTAGCAGAAGGAAGAAAGAGAGAGTTGGAAGTGCTAGCCTAGATCAAAGGTGACAGGTTCCAAGTATGGACCTTAGCCCTATGTGTCAAGAGATGTACTTGTAAAGAGGAGAAAACTGATGTGGTAAACCTATTTCATTTTCCTCATAAATTTTATAAACTTAGAAAAGATGAAATACAACCAGTGGCCATGGAGCCTGAAAATAGTATTATGTACAGAAGCTTCTTGTTAATGACTTACTGAACCACATGTAGAGAGATAATTCAAAAGATAACATAGAACCATAATATATATGTGATGTCATGAGCTTTTCACTATGAGAAGACCTCTTCAGATGTAGACATTCTTCTTTGAATAGATGTTATGGTTTAGATATGAGTGTCTCCAAAAAGTTTATGTGTGAGAAAATGTAGGAAGATTCCAATGCTAAGGGGTTAAATTATGAGAGCTTCAACTCAATCAGTGGATTAATCTACTGATGTGGATTAACTGGGGAGTGGCTGGAGGAAGTGAGTCACTGGGCTGGTAGCTTTGGGGTTTATATCATGTCCTTGGTCAATGGAGCTCTCTCTGCTCCCTGGTGCCATGTCTTGAGCTGCTTTTCTCCTCTGCACTCTTCCAACATAATGTTCTGCCTCATCTCCGGCCCAGAATTATGGAGTCAGCCAACCATGGACTCAACTTCTGAAACCATGGGCCAAAACACATACTCCTCTGGATGTCTATGAACTCAGACCTCTGAAACTATGAGTGCCACATAAACTTTTCCTCCTCTAAAATTGTTCTTGTCAGGGTTTTTGGTTACAGAAATGAAAAAGCTGACTAAAAAGGAAGGCTAGATTTCAGAGAAGATATGAGAAATATGCTTCAAGAATTTTCCTGTTGGAGAAAAGTATCAGAATTTTCTTTATCCTTAATAAAATTCTGAACATTCATAGAAAATGGAAGGGAGGCAGACTGTGACTTGGAAGAAAAATGACAATAACAGTAAACAGTTTGTGTTGAAAATTTCACACGTTGGTTACTCTGCAAATGTGTATCAATGATGACAAACCTAAAACGTGTTATATAAAGTCCATTACCTGTGCAAAGTTACCTGTTCATCCAGAAAAACAAGCCGTGGCTGCATGGGCAGCTCTTTTCCCACTTCTCCATCTGAAGGCTGGACTAGCACTGAAAGAACATAGGGCCGAGTGTATATCCAGTTCTCAGTTTTGAAACTACTTGTGTTTCTAGCAGAAATAAAAACAGAATACATCCATAGTGTTACAAATATCATTGCAGTAACTCTTTTCCAAAGACATTATTACCAGTGAAAATATGTTGTTTACCCTTATTGCTGGAAAATTAATAATATACTATATAATGGCTCATTTTATATTGATATGTAAATTATATGTATATTTGATATGTATACTTAGGCATAATAAAAAGTGAACTAGGTGGGATAGGGGAGAAGCACAAACTATGCACTTATATTTTTATCATTGTGTATTAAGTTCAGCAAAAAATAAAGCCTTGGTAAAGGAAATTATCAGAGTGAATTATTTAGGGGCTGCTATAAGTTGAATAGCAGGCTATTTAACCAGCTCTCCCAGAAAACATCCTGGTTTTGTGGAGGAAAAAATACTGTGATTTGTAGTGTGTTCCAATTTCTGTGGTGTAAACATTCTCCTGACATGCTGATTCCTGGGTAACCAAGATAGTGTAACTGAAAAGAGCTGGGAAGAGATAGCCAAAAGAAAACTCCAATGCACCAGCACTTTATGCATTTAGTATCCTCACAACCACCATTTCACATTTATGTTCTCCCGGTGTGTATGCATTAAGTAGATTCCATACCTATGGCACTAATTGATTAATTTAGTGTGATTGCAAGAAGCATCTGAGGAGTATAATGCTTGGGACATTTTCTGAGCAAAAACTGTGTACCAGCTATTAAAAACTTTCCAAGTATAAACTCATTGCATTTTAAAAATGACGCTATGATATGGGTGCTTTTATTTACATTTGAGGAATAATAAGTCCAAACAACTTACGTAACTTGATAAAGGTCTTAGTTGTTGTCCACCAAGGTCTTAAGTGGTAAAGCAGTGAGATACATCACTTCTCATCTTGTTCAAGCATGTTAATTGCTGATGTTATTTAGTATTAAAATAGTTACATAATCCATGATAACTTAAACATCTTCACCCAGAATTTGAATATGTTGGATGACCAAGCTAGCTTTATTAAAAGGACACTAAACACTTACATTCCATTAAATCTATTATGTTTTAAATCACAGGCATGCAACATATATTTGACAATTAAATGAAATATACAGACACTATATAGCATACGTATCATATATATTCCCCTAACATAGCATCCTTTGTTGAGTTGCCTTAAAATCAGCCTAGACCAGATCTAATAAGGCTGTTTTATTTTGTCTCCCTTCAGTAAATATATGCAAATCACTTATTCTATTGCCCAACTTCTTCCCCTTCTTCATGTGAGGAGAAAGTATTTGCTCTCCCGAAGGGTACATGTTTGGTAAAGCTGAAGACTAGTCCTGAAAGGAGTAATAGTGGAAAAGCAAACACCACTTCGATCCATTGATCACAACATGAGGAAGTTTCTGTACGAAGTAACTCCCCTCTCCCCTGGGAACCCTAGGACAAGCAGGCAGAGTGGGCATTTGTGGTCATACCTTTGGTCACCTACCAACTAAAGTTCTGGCCTCTGTGCTAGAATCACTCCCCAGGAATTCAATTAGCTCAATCTTCATTTATTAATTTGCTTAGCCTGAGTGACTATGGGCCTTTCCCCCAACCCTTTTTTTTAAAGGGACTAATTTAAACCAGATTTTTAAAATCTGTGCCATTAATTCTATCCTTCCATAGGTCCCATGTTATTGGAAAATTTTAACATTGTTACCAGATCCTATTTCTCTCCTAACCTAGTCCTTAAAGGCTTTCTGATGAGGGGCCAGTGCAGGCAAGCAGTCTGGGTTAAAGAAACTGAGAGACCCATTAAAGATTCTGACATAAGTACATTGATGTCTGGAGACAAAGCGATGAGAAACAACTGCCTGAACACTGTAGAAAGGCCTGTCCCTGACACACTTCAAAGTTTATTGTGAGCAAACATCTCTTATTAAATGTAAACAGCATCTCACTGGAGGTCAGAGACTTGCTGCTGCAGCATATCCCAAGGTAATACCACTTTAAGCTCCACATAAACTCTTAAGCAGTTTCTATCCTAAAACCTGACCGTAGGTGGTACAGTTTTTTACGATATGTTATAATAGTGCAATAAATCTGTTAGCTTAAAATCGAATCTCCGTGGCCTTTTAGAGAAATCATCATTAAATGCAGGGTCCTGTTAATGATGCCATCCAAGTGAAATTGTTTAATCTGCTAAGGGGGTGAAAGGTCACCAAATGAATTTTTTATAATACATCAACTTGACACGCAATAGGGAAAACTGTAATAGATAAAAGCAAAGGAAAAGGGCACTGTCTTCTTCTGATAGGTCAATAGCAGCCAAGAGAGTCACTCATCCACTTTCCTTTCACGATGGGGCTCCTTTTGCATTTAATATGGACACCCAATTAATACCTCAGCACCACAGACAACCTCATTTTAGGTGACTTATAGCAATTTCTCCCCCTTCCCTGAAATGAAAGTGATCACAATACATCATAGCATTGTGCGAATTAACGTTAATTGATTCAAGTTACCAAGCAATGATGGGCCACTTATATAATCTAGGCGTTATTGGGTGCTAGAAGGGATGGAGGGAAGATTAGATTCCAGTGTCCGTTGCTGTGACGACGGGAGTCACCTGACGCCTTGTTAGACAGTTGTAAGGTTCTATTGCTGGCCCCAGTGGGGTCGTCAGTAAACTGGAGTGATGTCCAAACATCATTACACGCTGCTCCAATATTAAAGCAAAGGGATTAGCAACTTATTGCAAGCAACCTGGATTTGTCATTGTGCTGTCGTTATCCAATTTCCAACTGCTAATGTGACTGTAGCCTGCAGGCAGAAGGACCTACAGCCAAACTTTAAAAAATGGGGGAGGAAAGTTCCCTCTATCCCTCCCAGTTTTAACCACCATTTAATAGCTTCCAATATCCACTCAGGTACGTGGAAAAAAAATTTTTTCTCTCCAATGCTTAAGTGCAGGATAAAGGAGAGAGATCAAGAGAATACAGAAATTTCCCAGTTCAGAGATTACCAGTATTCATTTCAATTCTTGTTTTTAAATCTGATACATCTGAAATGTTTACCCTGAGGAGGACAGGATTATTTTTATTTGCATGGCAAACTCAGCAAACAGATAAATCCTATTGGTGAAAAACTAACTCCAGTCAAAACCAAGTGTGGTGGGATGAGGGTGGAGATCAGGAAAAGGAAGCCTTCCTCTTCAGCCTTCTCAAAGCTACTAGTCAGGTTCCTTGAAAGAACCTATTTTGATTAAATGATCAGGGTGTCCTGAGAATTTTTGTTCTTTTTTGCTTAAAATAGATTAAAGGGTACTGGGACAGAGCACTCACCTAGCATGTATGAGGCACTAGGTTCTGTCCTTAGTACCACATAAAGATAAACAAAATAAAGGCATTCTGTCCATCTTCAACTATGAAAGTTAAAAATAAAATAGATTAGAGAAGGCAGAATAGTCTCTAGCATGAGGGGACTTAAATTCAATAGGAGTCTAGATGATACTATACCCTGGGGGGAAAAAGTAAGTCCCCTACTCAACTGTGCAGGACAAACATGTTAGTCCTCCTGTTATGTACACTGTTCAAGGCACCGTGAGATACAGGAAGATAAATAAAACAGCATGACCTCTGCCCCTCAGGAATGCTCTCCTTTATAGTTTGTAAGACAAAAATAACTTTCCTGGCTCTCCTTCTGAATTGATGCATACCATTTTACTTCCATTCCATGAGACTCATGCTCCCCATTAAACCCACTCAGGCTTCCTCAGAAGCTGTCAACTCCCAGGAGAGAAGATGTGCCTTATAATCTGACAGTTTTCTTTGGGCGCTATGGTGCAGTGGTTTTGAGCCTGGAACATTATAGGCACCCAATATTTTTCACTATAGTAATCCTGACAGCTCAGTGCCAATTGTGTTCTTCCTGTTCTCAGGTCACTATTGACTATGGAAAGCCACCACCCATTCTGGCCTGGCCAGTTTCAAGTTCTGATGAGCCACTCAAGCAGTGTGCTTACTGCTCTGCTATAGTATTTTTGATTAAACTCTTGTGATTCCTTTCCATTGCTCATTTAAAATTGAGATTTGAGGCAACCTAGGTGTAAACCGCACTGTGTTAGGAATATATAAAGACATGGAATAAATTTGGTATGTCTTCAATAATATCAATTAAAACATTAAGTTTAGGAAACAAAAGTGAAGTATTGTAATTGGTAAATGATTTGAAATAATATTTTATAATAAACCTAACAAATATTTTATCAAGAATGGAAACTATAACTGAATTTTAAAGATCTTACAAAAATATTCAAAATCTCCTGTTTATATTGGGAGACTATAACAGTCACAGTCTGGCCAGGAAAAGCAGAAACCACTCAAGGTTTTTCTAAGGAAGAGATTTGATATAAGGTATTATTTACATAGGACTGTCAGAATAATAGAGATGCCATTAAGTTTACATTTCACTATTTGTCATAAATATCAAATGATCATTTATTGTGAATGAAACTGTATTAGGAACTCTTGGGAATACAGCAGTAAGTTGAAACCTTGACTACTGAATAAATATAAAAATGAAAATAAATTCAAGTCAGTTTTATGGAAAACTATACTAGTGGTTAAGCTGGTTCATATTCAATTAATGATTTTTTTTTGTAAGAAAGATAGAATGACGTTAATATATTCTAATGAACTAGCTGAATAAATGTTTTTTACCCCTCCACTAAAAACGATCTATATTTTATAGAATCCATATAATAGTTTGAACATAATAGCTATTAAAATAATGTTTGGAGAATTAAAAAAAAACACCAAAATGTAGCATTTCATGAGTCTATTGCAGTTACTTATAAATTTGCCATGTGTGCACAAAAATCTTAACTTATTTGATTTTTAGGTAGTGTGATTCAATTTTGGAATTAGAATCTCAAATACATGAAAGCAGGGAATCGCTGGATGCAGACATGTCAGCAGCAGCAAAAGATTACAATTAACATCCTGTTCGCAAGGAAAATAGAAAATAAAAGATGTAAACTGCAGAACAAGAATCAAAGATTTAGTGTTCTGAGACCATTTAGTATAAGACCAATAGTCCCCAAGGGCATTATTGCAGAAACAGTGCTGTGAAATAAATGATAGTTTTAATGATAACCATGAATCATCAATAAAAGTGTGAATGTTCTCTGTTATTTCCCATTTAATAAGGCTGGATGTTATGTAATGTGTCTTTTTTTTTTTTTTTAGTTTTAGTTGAAGACTTTTTAAAATGCTGCTAGTAATTAAAGGAACAACTTTTAATTGTTTAGAAAACTTGTTTATGCAGAACTTAAGGCCACAAATATGAAACAGTATTACAATAATTTTGTCATTCACCTAACTTAATGAAGTAGTGAATTTACTCTGTAGGGAAAAGATGATATAGCATCAAAATACTCTGCAGTGGTAAGGTCATGGCTTTGCAATGAGGAAATGGCAACACAGGATTATCTTCCAGGACAAAGTTTCTACCAATCTTGAAAGCTAATCCTCTTGTGTTGAAAACTCTGCCTTGCATACTTCAAGTAGCTGTTTCCTAGAAGCAGGTGCCTGGGTTGCAGAAATAAATACAGAATAAAAAATGCAGAATAAAAACCTGAACTGATATCAGTTAACTGGCATCACCTATTGACTCTCCTAGTTTTCTTCTCTGTTCTAAGGCAATTTAAAAGTGTACTTCTTATGTAGAAGAGGGGAACTTAAAAAGCCACTAATGTGATAAATACACACACATACACACACACCCACAAACACACAGATGTAATCTCCCACATTGTCATTATCCCTTTCATGGACCCACAGCTGTTTTCTGGGTCCATGGTTCATGATAATGTCACAATCAAAGAGCTTTATGCTTTGCAGCATAACGGAATACCACAACTTAGAATTACACCAGTGTATTATTCATTAGGGAATGGGTGAGAATCTAAATAGGCTCAGCTGAGTTCCATGCACTTGAAGAGGATCTCAGGAAGAATCCAGTTCCAAACCCATTCTGGGTATCAGCAGAATTCATCCCTTGAGGCTGTAGAACTGAGGTCCCTGTCTGCTCACTAGTGGTCAAGCAATGTCCACTGTCTCCTCATAGAGTCTACCTACCATACTTTTCACATGTCCTCTTCCACCTTAAAAGCAGTGACTCATAAGACCTTCTCACACTTCAAAGGCTCTGCTTTCCTCTTCTGCTATTTTTGACCACAGGAGAAAGCTCTCCTTTTTTAAGGGTCGTGTGCTTGGTTGAGACAACTTTGATAATCCAGAATATTCTCCCTATTTTATAGCTTATGGTCAACTCTGCCAAATACCAAATATACATATTTCTCTCCCACAAAGCCAAAGTTGGTACCTTCTGGAAAGTAAGCAGCATGCTCCTGGAAATGCAGCAATCCAATATGGCCTCATTTTTTGAAATTTCCAAAGCCCCATTAGATTAACAAGAATGAATCTCTGGAGAACATACATGGTACTTTTCCAGGAAGGACTGGTTGCTGGACTCATTTCTGCTGTCTCAAGGTCAATTCATTAGCTTGTCAATGGCTCTCCAGTGAGTTGAATGGAAGTCTCCACTGACACTGATCAAAGCTGAAGGAAACAAAGCTGGCCTTGGGGCCTGCAAGGCTGGGGGGCTGTACTTACCATATTAGGCAACTCCTAGGAGTTAAGAAACCTTGCTAATTCTCTTTCAATTGCATAGAACATGGGTTTCTCATTCTGCAAAGATTTGTTCAGACATGCTTAAAACGCAGACTTTATCTTCAGAAGATTTACTTTTTGAATTATGTCTAGGAAACCTCTCTTAAAATACCAGAGAAATAGAAAGAAATGGAGGATATAACACATTCCAACAGAAAATCAATGCTACAATATACACGTTCAGTAGTTTCTTATTAAATCAGAAATATCTGAGTCAAAAGTGAAAACATGGGGACTATGGTGAATGGTGGGTGAAAAAGTAAAAGTGATCTTTTTCTCTGATGCTCTCTCAATTCCTCGTGATGGAATGATATGCTGCATTCTATGTGGGTGTGTACCTGACTGGTGTCAGACCCAATATCTGCAGGAATTCCTCAGATGTACCTTGATTGTTCTACCCATTGACTTTTCTCTTTCCAGCTAAGGATCGAATATTCACCGAGTAGTTTTATACAAAAATCAAAATCAGTCATTTTGGAATGATGACCTATGAGGACAGGTCAGAACTATAATTCTAAGTAAAATCAAGCAATGGGCTGAATGAGGTACACATGCCTATAATATACTTACAGTAACTCAGTGAGACCTAAATAAAATTATGGTAAAGGAAAGAAAAAAATTAAGCATAAGCTAAGATGTATTACTTATAAAATTTTTTGGATTCCTAATATTTCATGTACAATATAGTAACATCACTAATAAGGTAAAAGTTTGATGGCTGGCAAAAATATTCAAGATTTAATAGCTTGAGCAATCATAAACTATAAGTACTTTTTAATTCTAAGCTAACAATTTCCAATTTCCTTCAAATACACCAGATTGGGGGGGGAACAAAAACAAACAAACAAAAATTGCTTCAGCTTCTTTTCACTGAAAAAGAACACCTATCTCCATTTTAAAGACACAGTACAAAAATGCTAAGCATCATTCAGATAGGTCACCCTGTGCATAAAAAGGCAATGAATGTATTTGTGAATAGACCTGTGAGTGTGAAGCAGTCACTCTTTTTGGTTCTCCTTTTTGTTCAATTCTAGAGAACCCCAAACACATAGAAGATGGTTGTTTACAAATAAATACTATCCATTGAATATTAATTGCTTATTTATTAGCACTACCAAAAAGTGACAAAAGTAGCAAAAGAATTACTTTTTCACCTTAGCAACCCCAGAGACTAGCCCCTTGCTTAAATTTATTATATGAATAAGTAAGTGAGCAAATTAACTGAAAATAAGTTGCTTCAGAAAAACATTTTTTATATACTTTTACTTTAAGTTACCAAAATAAAATGTCTTTCAATGCCTGTAAAATAGAAAAATCATGAAGAATGTGGATTGAATAATGAATTTCAAAATTGATAGTTTAATCTTTAAATGACTTTTTGAGCTTTTATTCTCATCTTTAAAACACAGCCAGATTATGTGACTCAGTGTAAGTAGGTTGACATTCGCAATTACGTGTCAATGTGAATCAAGAAATCAGTCTTCAGGTAAGGTATTAGGGAGTGAAACTAATCAAATTATATTTTTATATATACACAAGTTAGCCACAATGAAACACACCATTATCTATAATTAATAATCACCAAAAAATGCTTTAAGAAAGATCAGCCCTGATTCTGATATTATTATGTTAGTACTTACCCATACCCAATGACTCCTCCTTTTGATTGAGTCACCACTAATGCCCCAAAAGTCATATTCAGAATATTCTGCAGCACTCCAGTCTGTTGAGCAGTGATGACTTGGCGAGCCAACTTCTGTAATTTGCTACTTGATAAGGATGGGATCAGTTCAGAGCTCCTTACTTTTGGCAGATCACCAATTTCAATGATGATCACTTTTGAGATAGTTTCCATAGTGGCTGGTGGTAAGATTGTGTCTGAGCTCATTTCCATGAGAGTTCTACGCTGACCAACTCTTCTATAATGACTGGCACAGGTCACAGTTGGGCAATTGCGCTTTCTTTTGGCTCTACTGTCAGCAATGGTCTTTAAGGTCCCTTCATTGCCAGGCATCTCATGAGTAAATCTGATTTGGTTTTTATCAATCTGTAGGAAGTTAGTTAGTTTCTCAAGCATCACTGTTTCCCAGCCTTTTTCTAGGACTGAAATTGTCACAGTGAAGGCCAAATAAATGGAAAGCCCTGTGCGTATTTCAATGGGCTCCTCTCCTTGCAGGACAACATACAAGAGGTTATCCATGATGTTGAAATAGTTGGCACCAATAGGCTCATCCAGCAATGAGGAAACTGATTGCACTAGGGTAGGTGGAATAAAATTTTCTCCTAAGAAAATGTGAGGTCTCTGGAGCTCATGGTAAAATACAGCCAAAAGAAACTTAGAGGTACTTTTGTTTCCCAATAGGTGAAAACGTAAAACTTGAGGAGTCTGATCTACAAAGCAGACCTTGGTGATTTGCCTGATGGGTAAAATGGTATAGAAAGTGGATACAGGCCTAGGGGTAGAGCAGAGGGTATTGGCATTTACACTACTAAATACATCAACAAAACCACTAGTAACAGATACAACTGGATATACATTCTGGATTGCCCAAGTGATATCAACATTTTCAATAATTAGGAGTACTTGGTCAGACTGTTTGCACATAAAGCCTTGTATCAATGCTCGGTAAGTACATTTCTGTTCTTCTCTATATGTACCTATAAAACAAAGAAAAATAAGTGACACATGAGCCATGATCACTCAAAGATGATCTGCAATCCATCACTCCCATTCTCTGTAACTTCCTGAAATATCTATTGAACATCTAAGAGTGCTGGATTGAGAGTACAAAGATTTTTTTTTTTTTTTTTTTGGTTTTTTTTTTT
>NW_025999982.1:18525843-18551388 GCF_001458135.2 Marmota marmota marmota
AAAAGGGAAATTGCATGGTAATGGAGGGAGACCCTCATTGTTATACAAAATTACATATAAGCATGTTCTTCTGATAAGGATGAGGCCAGAGGAAGAGATATGAATTACAGTGGATGGGGTAGAGAGAGAAGATGGGAGGGGAGGGAGGGGGGATGGTAGAGGATAGGAAAGGTAGCAGAATACAACAGTTACTAATAGGGCATTATGTAAAAATGTGGATGTGTAACTGATGTGATTCTGCAATCTGTATTTGGGGTAAAATTGGGAGTTCATAACCAACTTGAATCTAATGTATGAAATATGATATGTCAAGAGCTTTATAATGTTTTGAACAACCAATAAAAAAAAATTAAAAAAAAAATTTAAAAAAATTAAAAAAAAAAGAAAGATGCATATCTCCCATGGAGCATAGAGGAGGGAGAACACATGTGTAGGTGGAGGTAAGTAGGAGGTGGAGGTAAGTAGGAGGTGGAGGTAAGTAGGAGGTGGAGGTAAGTAGGAGGTGGAGGTGGGTAGCACTCTTTTCTGTTGGGAGATGTGCAACAAATCAAGGTCATCAGCTGAAAGCCAAGAGTGAGAAGGGAAGCAAAGTGTTGGGGTGTTGAAAATTAGGGGCAGAAGGTTGGATGGAACATTTGTGGATTGAGAAAATGGGGTAAAATACTCACTGTGGCAGAGGCTTAAACTCAGTATTACATGAGGGAATCAGTCTATAAATGCAGGCAAAAATTTATAAATTCAAATTTACAAGTAAGACCAAATATTCTTTAAAATGAGAAAAAGAAGCACAACACAATTGTAAGTTCAACAAGCCTTATATATAGCACAAATTTGGTAGAAACTAGGGGAAAGAAATGTTTTCTTGATACAACCAACTCACCTCTATATTTTTTCCTTTATTTCTTATTATATATGTTTGTGTTGCTTCTTTTTATGAAAAAGATTGTAAGATTTACTATAAATGTCTTACAAAGATAATTTAGTCTTTTCTTCAGTCTAGATGACTAAAACCTTTTTTTTTTTCTAGCATTGATAGTTTAGAAGTTCAGTTCTTTCAGTTCCACAACTCATTTTTGGTGTGTATAAATGTTCAGAATTGTTAAAAATATAGGATATTTTTATGATTTTTTCTCCTATATAAGCTGTTTTATCCAAATAAATTTTCAGTGCATTTATGGCACTGTCACTTCAACACTACATCTCCTTCACCTCTTGCTTTATCCTTGCATATCCTAAGACATATTCATATCACACCTAGGATCTGGTTCCTGTGTGCCATAGCACTGGGTAAGTAGACTCAGATCTTCAGTAGTAATTTCCTGTAAAAGTGATTGTGAACCCTAAAAATAACTCCCTACAAATCCAGACCAAACATGTGTCTAACTCAACTTCCCCTTAGCCAGATTCCAGAAAATGCTATGGTCAGTCCATTGTCACCTAACCCTATAGCACTTATGTTGAAGGGGAATCTGGAATTGAAAGAGAATGTAAAATTAACTAACATTAGCTAAAATGTCTTAACATTAAAGATTTTACAAAAGCATAGATCCATGCAAACACATTTCAAGGACTCTTTTAGGATTCTTGGAAGGGACTCATGTAAATGAAGACCCTACAACCTAAACTGCATTGTCTTCACAGTAAATTGGTCTGGGTTTCAGGGAATATGAGCCAAAGACTTGACAGCCTAGTACAAGCTCAGACAATTAGGATAACAGGTTCACTTAGGGCTGGGGTTATGCCCAGCAATTGAGAATAAGAGATTAAGGGTCACAATATTAATAGTATCTGTGAAAGAATTAAAGGGAAGCATAGATCATTTAAGCTGCTACCGAAGGAAAATAAAAGGAGGTGGCAGTTGCATATGGGAGAAAAATATACATGTAACTGGGTTTAAGCACAAATAAAGGGCTTTGAACAAGTGAGCTAGAAAAACATAAATTATAGTCTGATAGCAGGATACCTGTGTTCATTATTTTGAAGGTCAGTGGTGATGACAACTTCAATGTTATCTTTGTTTCAGTGAGTGGTAAATGCAGTGAGTGAGAAAAGAAAATATCCCTGATTAAAAAAAATTAATAATAATGATAATTTTTATTAAAAGCCTATCCCTGTCAGTTATTCCTCTATAGAAGACCAAACGATAACTTGAGCAATGAGAGTCTGAATATACAAACAAATGACCATACCATATAGAAAAATGAAACTCAAAAAACCTACTATCTACAGGAACCAGTCTACTGAGCCACCCCATTATCAGCAGCAACCAGTTCAAGAAAGGTAAACAATAACTCCTGGATAGCCAATACTTGATTAATAGCTGCAAATTTTCATAATAATTTACTGTTTTGCCACTAGCCTCCAAGCTAGTAGATTCTAACCAAATATACACCCCTAGCCAATCACATTGAATACCCTATTTAGTTGGCCCACCTACAGTTTCCCAGACCAACAGCCTCCTTTCAGGGTGCACCTGAAGCCTTCTCTTTTCTTAGTCATAAAGACTTCTCACTCTACCTTTGATTCTTTACAAAGATAGGTGATGACAGCTGACTCTCTTGCTGTAGCAAATTCAGGATAAAAAGTTTTTGTTTGTTCTCCTTTGAGTGATATTTATTTCCAAAGCAGTCAAGGTTTTAGCTAAATTATCTACCTTGATAAGAATCATGTCAGAGTTAGAATGGGGAAGAAAACAGCGATCCTGTCTCTATAATCAGAGAATAATGAGCAAGGCCTACTATATGAGCATAAGCCATGGGAAACAGGGAGCGCAGATAGTAAGCCAGATGGGAGCAGCCTGGGAGGTGCAGGAGTTTTACCTAACGGGTGTTCCTCAGAGCATGGGAACAGGAAGGAAACTCAAGATCTGATGCTGTGACTTAAGAGGGACTTAAAGGGAGTGGGCATTTTTACAAGAAAGTAAGGTTCCAACAGAAGAAAAGGGTGAAAAGAATGCTCTTTGAAGTTAAAGAAGATCGTGCTGATTTCAGCTTAAGAATTCCATGCAGCACTGGGAGCAAATTTTGGAAAAGGGGTGTAAAAGGTTAGATGAGCTCCTGAACATCTCAGGAAAGAGATGTTCATTCTGGAGGTGGTAGAAAGTGCATGGTAGGTAGACTGTTCATAAAAGGACACTGCATCCTCACACTAAGGGTATTGTGGAAGTTATGGAATATGAGAAGGGATCTGAGGGCTCAGGCAGTCTTTGTCCCTGGGGGGCTCTGAGTTACTACTTAAGCAGATTTTATATGGACAGGATGGTGGTCACCCCAAGGTCATTTCACCCAACATAGAATGATTGCTTAGGCAAGCTGTAGGCACAAAAATATCTAACAGGAAGTCTACAGACTAGTGGTGTGGAACCTGGAAGGGGCGCAGAATGGACAGGCCAAGGACAAATCTTGACCCTACAAGAAGCCTTCACATCACATGGTTAGCAGTTCTTGCCCGCCTGCCTGCCTGCCTGCCTGCCTGCCTTCTATCTTACTCTTCTTCCCTAGCCTCCCTTATCTAAAACCTCTTGATAGCAAGTTTAATGATCCTTAATTCATAGATTAAAAAATAAATGAGTCACAGAGATTCTGACCCAATGTACTATTTAGTAGTAATAATGAGGTAGAAGAGGGAGGGAAAAAAACATATTTCTAAATTTCTTTCTACATATGCCTCTGGCAAAATGATATGTAATCTAAGCAATTTCCCTTTGGATTGCATTTAGACGTGAGGTTCAGGGGCAATGACTGACACTGTGAGAGAGGGCTACAATCCTTAGGGCTTTTCTGTACCATGTATTAACAGGCACACAGGGAAAGAATTTTGCTTATTGCCAAATCACATATTTGGTGAAATCTCATTTTTTTCATATTATTATTTGGCCTTTTGAATAAATATTTAAAAGGAGGATAAAAGTATAGTCACAAATATAAAAAAAAAGGTGATAGTAGAAAAATGATCAACAAGTAATCTTGATTAGGCAGTTTTGCAGCCTAACTTGAAATCCTGGTCTTGATAAATTACTCCAAGATTTTTTATTTTTATTTCTCCAGGACTTACCAATGATTAGGTGATGGGGTAGTTTTTATCAGTATCTTACCATTTTTCCTCCAATGTCATCTCTAGAGTTAATCAACTCTAGCATCTCAAATTTTAGCAGGGGGCAAAACCAACACACAGGGAAGCAGCACAGTCGTTTCGATTTTCATTTGGCAGAGAGCACACAGAGTGATTACTTAGGTACCCTTAAGAGATAGTGCACACAGAGCCAGGCAGCCTCACAGTTCAGTCCTCCAGCTCTAATGGGTAGGAGCTCATAGTAACAGTCTCACATCATTTCTAACTTGGGTTTCATTGTTTCTTCCTGCAGATTTCTTTCCCTCCTGCTTTTCTCAGTTGGAGAAGGTTTAGTTTTGAGTAATGATTATCTTTCCTACTTGTTTTTGTCGTTTCTTTTCCCACTTTTCCAAATGGCCTTATCTGCCAGTCACAATTTCTGTGGTCTACAATTCTGATCACTTTTAAATGAAACCCATGCTGGCTTTGGTAATCATAATGTCATTTACAATTTACCACTAAACACATTTATTCAGTTAGTAGCACACTGGAGAAAGAGAACTCCATATGAACTCACCGTGAAAGGCCTAATCTGATTATTTCCTCATGAAAATCCAGGCAGGGGTGCTTGTAAGAGGGGCTGAGGGAAGAAGGAGAAAAAGCAAGGTCTGGCCACAGCTGACTCTGATAATCAATGTGAACAGATAAGTGATCCAGCCTGTCAGGGCAGCCGCCCCGTCACCCCAGGGCATTCTTCTCAAAAAAGGCAAGAGTGGACAGCACTTAATGAATGCTGAGTGACCAATGAGTATTGGCTTGGCATATGCTATTGCATTCAAGATGGACAAGAGCAGTGATAAAGTCCAGAAGCTCTTCTCTAAGTGGGGGAAATTAGATGAAGCAGGTTGTATATGTGTGTGCATGTGTGCACATGAGCACTTGCTCTGGTACACTTTACTTTCTAAAAACATCCTGGACATGAAATATGCTCAGTCCACCTTTCCCTAGATTGGAAACCATGGATGTAAAAACCAAGACAAGAGGTGAGCTAGATCTGTCTGGAGAAGGAGGAAGGGGAACAGGGGTGTGTGTGTGTGTGTGTGTGTGTGTGTGTGTACATACACTCAGGTTGCTTCCAGGGTTCTAGCAAATATTAACTTTGTGTCAATATTTGTCCTTCCTGTCGTGAAATGAGGATTTTCCACCTCATTTCACGTTTGAAAAGAAAATATGCCAAAGGGGTTGTCTTTGCTAGGGAAAAAAAATTAAAAGGAAAGAAAAAAGAAAGAAACAACTTCTATTTTTTATTTAGAAAAATGGATCAGAAGGAAAGAAAAAAAAGTATTTTTAAAATAAATGTTTTGACTCAAAGGCACATAGAATCCTTCCATCTTCCCATTTTCAACAAAAGAGAAAAATTTATGTGTTTAAAATTGAATGAAATACATCAACATTAATGATTTTTTTTTTCCTCAAGGTTAACACCACCATTTCCCTCGATAATTTTTTTAGCCATTTTGTGACAAATTTCACAATTTGTGGTACAGTAAAATATACAACATTTTGACAAAAACAAAACATATGATCATTCTCTTACTTTCAAGAAATGAAAAGAAATCATTTACAATTTTTTTTTTCTGTCAAACAACATTTACACCTCATTATTTCTAATCTAACAAATATAAATAGGCACAGATCAAATAAAGTGAAGACAGGTTGAATTTATCCCCACTTATATATGTTGTCACAGGTCCTCAGGCTATGAGGAGTGACACTCCAAAATCTCAAAGCCATGTTCCTAAGTATACAAAGTTAGTCAAAGAGATCTTCAGTAGAATTATTAAAGAAAATATGTTTTGGTCATATTAGTAATGGTAGTGCAAAATAGCCTGCTTTTTCAAAATGAGGAACGCTAGCTAAAAATTACGTTTTTAAAAGCTTCAAAATAATAGGTGGATATTATATTTATAAAGTGAAAGTAACTAGAAGTGATGCTCTTATGCATAATATATTCAATCTAGATGACAGGAAACACAATTTTGTTAATTTAAAGTCTGGAACAGAGATCTTTAGAGTCTACTGAGTGACTATAATATGGAATCTCTAGTTATTACAAATGACATGTACACTTACTTATATTCAGAAATATATGAGTAAGTTGCATTTAATTATAATTATATTAATATATATTAATTATATATTATATATACAATTATAATAGTAATTATTATAAGTCATTTGAGAAATGTAAGTTCATTTGGTTGAAAAAGTACAATGAATATTGAAATTTTTAGTTCCTGGAATTTCAAAATAAATGCATTTCCAGATTGGTTTTCACAATTTGTTACACAGTGACAGTGCAGTAAAATGTCTTTCAATGCTCTGGGATCCTGAGACCCCCCCACATGAAAAGACAGTTCTAACAGACCAAAGATGATGTGCAGTTTAACAGGAAGTTGCTAGATGGGGGGGGGGGAGGTGCACACATCTACAGCTATGGAAAGGGCTGGTCACCTCAGGAGCTACAGATCATAGCATCTGTCTCAACACTATGCACCATCTCATCAAATTTCTGTACTTAGCTCCTTTTTCCATGGGGACACATTTCCATGTGAATCTAGAGAAATGGAAAACCACATAAAATCAGCCATTTCAGGGTGCCAGAAGTCCTTCTGCCTTCACTAAGTTCTTATGGGTGTTTCTGAATGTTTTCTATTTTTTAATAAAAGTGTTACTTAGAGAAAAATAATGATCAGGAAATAAAAAATAAGTAATGAAGGACAAGTAATGGGTCATACATGTAGAAAGACTTTCTTCTGACTCATACATTTTCAATTTTGTTTTTACTTTTTTAGATTTTAAAAAAAAAAAGCCCTTACTTTTCTCAACGGAACACTAGTGGAACAAATTCCAGCAAATATTCTATACATTTTTCATTGTGCTGAAATGTCATCATTAATATACATTGGAAATAAATGTCTTGGAAAGTGCTATTGTATTTTTGCTATTTTGTTGTGATATAATTTCACCTGCAAATAACAATGAATTTGGTCCTATTCATGACTTTTATTCTTTGACTACTACACTGAAAGCAGCCGGGACAAATTCAAGTTCAGGAAGTACAGCTTACCAAGTGAAAGATCATTTTAGAGTTGAAGAGATTTGCATTGCATTCTGCATCTGCCACTTTCTAGTTGCAAAACCTTGGATAAGTTACTTCTCCTCTCTCTGACTTAGTTTTTTCATTTGTCAAAGGGATTAAGAATTGTACACAGTTAGGCTGATTGAGAAGGTTAAATGATATGAAACATGCACAAAGTCCACAGCAAACTTGTCAATACATATAAGCTGTTCCACTTGCCATAATCAGAAAAGGAGTATTTTTAAAGCAATGTCACACTTGCCTTTGCCTTTTTTTTTTGGGGGGGGGGGTTTCTTTCCTCTTTTCCTCAAGAAGCAACTAGTATTTGCCTCATAGTGTGGAATAGCATGTATACGTGTTGCAAGCATTTATATGAATGTTGATGAAAGAGGCAAGTTACAAGTGAAAAACAAGAATCTATGTTTTAGGCAAAAGAGAACCACATATGTGTATGTACAGATGTACATATGTACATATGGGTTTGCATGCACATGCACATGTGTCTATCAGTAGAGCACTTATTTTATTCCTTTAATGAAAAAATAAAAACCTTGCAAAATCCAAGATGGTTTTCCTTTTCATCTCTTCTTAACTTTCCCCTTCATTCATTTTGTAGTACTCTCCACCCGCCCCACCCTTACTCTCCACCTCCTATTTCTCTTTTGCTAGCAAACCTTGCCTGCCAACTTTAAACAAAACAACGTTCATGGGTTAGTTTAAAGGCAGGACAGCCAACAGCATTCTTTACAAATAAGATTCCTGGCATACTCTTTCCCCAGAATGATAAACTTATCACCTCTCCAGCCCTCGTTCTGAAGCAGCGGCAGTAATTTCTGCTGGATGCCAAAACTGAAATGAATGTGACTGTGCCATGGCCTGCTCTGAGCTGTGGCTATAATGAGATTTGAATGGGAAGCCCCGGACACAATAAATCTGCGCCATATGTGACCATTTCCTGTGTCAGTTCCTTTCTCATAACCAGTGGAGACTTTTTTCCCCCCTCTCATGACCCCACACCATGACTCTGAAATCTTTCATGGCTGCTTATGGGCCTCAGGCTTTTTACAGCAGTTGTATAAATAAATGAATTTGACAGCAAACATCATAACAGTTAGCAGTAATGTGTGTTCGCCACAAGTGCCTATACTGCTCACTGGAGAAATGGCAGAGGAAACAGCTTGTTTTGTTACCTAAACAAAAGTAGTTTCATTTGACAAGTGGTGAAAGAATTAGTCAAATTAACTTGAAATCCACTAGGACTATTTTTGCCAACTCTCCCTGCCAGGGAAATGTTCCCAGCTCCTCAGTGACCGTGACTCACAGGAGATAAATTTCCCCCTTTTATTCTGAGATAAAGATCTGGGCTGGGAATACAAAGCCTTTGCCTGATATTTTATATTAATCTTCTTTGCAAGTCAAGACTGCCCTGTATGGGAACTCAGGTACAGTAAAGAGTTTCTAAGAAAGCGTTTGGCAGAAAAGCCATGCCAGATGTTTCAAGTAAAGAGCAAGAGAGGTATCAGTAATGACCCAACTCCCTGATTACCTGTGGATAGCAAACTGATGCTTGTGAGTTCTTTCTTTCCTTTTGCACTGACTTTATTCAAGAACAAAAATCTGTACACCAAAGTTGCCTTAGTAAAGGGATTTGGCAGCTGGGTGCAGTGGCACATGCCTGTAACCCCAGCTATCAGGGAAACTGAGGCAGAAGGATTCCAAGTTCAAGGTCAGCCTGGGCTACTCTCCAAGACCTTATCTCTAAAGAAAAAAATAAATTTAAAAATTGGGCTGGGGATGTAGCTCAATGGTATATAGCACCTCTGGATTAAATCCCTAGTACTACCAAAAAATAAAAAATAAAAAAGCCAGGGCGGGGGGTGGTTAGCATTTTCTTCATAGTTTCAGTAAAATAAAGTTGCCAATATTCAGTGAATTTTTGGCCAATTTACATAAATAAAAGGAGCCTAAATTTTGCTCAGTTGTTTGTAAGACCTTCAAAACACGTCTGGGACTGAGGATGTGGCTCAAGTGGTAACCCACTTGCCTAGGATGCGTGAGTGCATGAGGCACTGGGTTCGATTCTCAGCACCACATAGAAACAAAGTAAAGATATTGGGTTCACCTAAATCTAAAAAATAAATATTAAAAAAAAACACGTTCGTTGACCATGTTGGGAAAGATGATATAGCACAGTGGTGATTCTCATGACTTTGGGTCAATGAACTATGGTGCCAACTGTCTGCATTTAAATCTTGGCTCTGTTATGTTCTCTGTGACTTTAGTCAAGTAACTTCATGTCACTGTGCCTCAGTTTCCTCCTACATTAGGAAAGTTTAAAGATATGGTATTGTCTTGGTCTGTTACTGTTGCCATAACATAACACCCCTAACTGGGTATTTTATAAAGAAAAGAGGTTTATTTAGTTCACAGTTATTGAGGATGGGCATTCAAGATTAGATGGGCACAACTGGTGTGTTTCTAATGAAAGTCCCATGCTACTCTACACATGGCAGAAAAATGGAAGTGCAAACAAGTTTGTGCCAAAAGAGCTGGGGACAAAGAGGACCACATGCTCTATAATGTAACAAACCCATTCTTTCACACATTACATTGATCTTTGCATGAGGCAGAACCTGCATGACCCAACATCTCTTAAAAGCTATTCCCCTCTGTTCAATACCATTTTGTTGACAATTAAATATCAACATGAGTTTTAGAAGGAACAAATCATATTCAAAACATAGCAGGTAACACACTCATAATGTGAACATGAAAAATATATTTTAAAATGCTCAGAATAGTGCCTGTCACAGAAAACCTGTAATTATACCAAACAAAAACTTGGCATACAGTCTCTTTAGCAATATTGAATCTCTTTTCTATGACAGCTTGACATTGGCAATGGAATTTAAAACTTTGCGGGGAGAAAACCATAATAGTACCTTCATTTAAATCAATGACAATGTGAAGGTCTAGTACAGCATTACCTAAATCAAAGACATCAACTAGACCCTAGATGTGTTTTTAGATGAAGATTGTTTTCACTCTTTTGAAGGTGGTGCTCTTTGCCATGACTCTAGAGTCTTCTCAGATTCAACAGAAATATCACTGGTTAAGGGGACAAAAGTCAGGAGCTCCCTCAACTAATGAATTGTAGTCCAAGGATGTGATCTGATCCTGCTTTTGTTTTTAACTTTTTAATAATGAAAAATGGCTTGCTAAAGTGTTTTGCTTATGTGAGCATATATAAGAAAGTGCTTTAAAATTTTAGGAGCTATGGATTAGAATCAATACGAACAGATATTTCCATTTATAGAGGTATACACAGAGATTCCTACTATCATCATTTTGACTGAATGAAATATCCACTTGGATATATGTTTCTCCATAGCTAGTTAAATGATGGGGAAAAGCCAGACATAGTAATGAGTTGAGCTATGTAAAGACAAATGAAATATGAAAATTTTGCTCTTAGAGCAATACCAACAAAACTTTTTCAAAAGAGTGCCAATTGAAGGTAAAGGGATGTGTGGCTTTAATAAAACTATGAGGGACACAGATGGGACAAAATAAATATATAGTTAAATGAGTTGGTTGTGACTGGGAGATGGAGGCCTGCTAGAAAATGAAATACAGAAGAGGCACCCTTCTGGTAAGATGGGTTTACTCCATTTCTAGTAAAATCACCTGCAAACTCCACCTTGTCATTGCACCCCAGGTAGAGGCTACTCTGAAACATCTAGGAAACTTAGATATTGGTCTGTGAGAAAAGGACTTTTTCCCTGAGGCGATTTCATGGTTATGGAATGTCATCTGATAAAATGCCTCCCTTGCTACTTCCAAATCCTTTTCCTAAGTCCTGCTTCTAGGATGCAGCTCCTCACTTTCCCTGAGATTCCCAAAGGTGAAGATTTATGAAGGACTCCAGATGTCTACCCCAGAGAGCCACCAATGCTGAATAAACCCAGGGAAACCAGTGTCATCTCTGATTGGCCAGCCACTTCTAAGGCCTTTTAACTAGCAAGTTAACACTGTCAACTTGTAAAGTTGACTCTTCTCAGTTAAAGGGAAAGCATAAAAGGATAGAGGAACTTTATAAGACCAGAATACTTAATCAAGCATTGATTAAGATCCACAAAAATAACTGCTTCACTATTGATTCATTATTTCCCGTGTGTGAGTGTGTGTGTGTGTGTGTGTGTGTGTAGTGTGTGTGTGTGTGTGTGTGTGTGTACAGATAAGCCCAATCTGACTTCAGGAAGTGACAGACTTGTACTTCCCTCTTAAGTTGGAACAGGATCATTAATCAGTCATTAACTGCTGAGCAGAGGTAAGAAGTGTTCCTTTGGGGCCATATAATTTAATTGACAGTATTGGTAAACTATAGACCACAAGCCAAATCGGGCCCAATGGTTATTGTTATAAATAAAGTTTTATGGAACACAGAAGTCCTCATTTGTTGGTGTATCATCTCATGACTGCTCTGAACTACAACAGAAAAAGCAAGAAATCTGACTAACTGCAACATAAACTGTTTGTCTACATAGTTGAAAATAGTTACTCCCTGGCCTTTTACAGAAAATGTCTACAAACTTGTGTTCTACCAGTTCTAAATTTGTCTCTCACACAGAGACCAGCAAAGTAGGAGATAGAGGCTGATCTCTTATCCTGGATCCCCCTCAACCCTAGACAGAGAAGAGCAACCCAGAAATAGAACTTTGCTGTTGTAATTTATTGAGGTTTGCAGGTTATTAGATATGGCTTCCTAAACCCTAATCTAGCCTACCCTAATGGATGAAGTTTATATGCTACATTGTGATGCACCTCTTTTTTTCTGAGTATATATATATATATATATATATATATATATATATATATATATATATATAGCATGCTGCATTATGAAAGGGAGCAAAGAATCTAAGGGAATTTTTTTTCCCTTTTTTTCTTTTTCTTTTCTTTTTTTTTGTCATCAGGAAACTTAGCATGAAGACAGATTGTGTTTAAGTTCTCAACCAACATTTAATCTGGAACTTTTGCCTCTCTAAACACAAATTTCCCTTATAGGAATCATCCCAGTATTTGATTCATTTAATAATATCTGAGAATTAAGCTTTTCTGCTAAAATTCTATGAAAAACTATTTCTATAGGTCTCAGAAAATTTGCCTTCTTTGCCATTGTGTTTATAAAGATGAAATTTCCAATAGGGCACAGTGGTGACACCTGTAATCCCAGTAGTTTGGGAGGCTGAGGCAGGAGGATTGCAGGTTCAAAACCAGACTCAACAATTTGGGAGGCCCTAGCTAAAAATAAAATAATAAAAAGGACTGATACTGTTGCTCAGTGGTTAAGCACCCCTGCATTCAATTCCTGGTACAAAAGAAAAGGAATTTCCTTAATACAGTACACCCAAAAATTATTGAAGTACTTAGAGGAAGATATTTTCATAAACCCCAAATTGGCCTGCTGTAGTCTTTCAGGATGAGTTCTTACATTTGGGCTTCAACAGATTAAATATGGGAGAAACATGCACACAGATGGCTCACTTGCTCATTTTGCTATGTTAGATCTTTCCCTTTGAAGGGAAAAAGAAACAGGCTGCTGCTGATGCTGCTTTTTGGAAACAGAGAAATGGAGACCATGAGAGCATCATGCTTTGTGCTCCTGGTATCAGCCATAGAAGGCAAAGCCAAAGAGAATCTTGCCAAAAGAAGTGCTCTGATCCGATGAACAGAGACAAGTCTGCAGTGTGAATTCCAATTTTGATTTTTTTTAACTCCTTGTGACCTTCGATCACTGACAGATCATTGTCCACCTCAGTTTCCCTTTCATGTACAGAGAGCAATCTATCTAGATATCTATCTAGCACAAGGAGATTGTATAACAATTAATGGCTCAGATGTCTGTAAAACATGGCAGGGGAAAGTGGATTGAAAGAGGAGATAGTGCTCACCAAGCAATCTACTCACTAAAGGTAATAAATAGGCATTAGGAAGGGAGAATGTTTGGGAAATATTGTGAAATCAACCAGAAGCTGCTTAGTCAGTTCAACAAATCAGCAGTCAGGATTCTCATAAATCGATTTTGTTAGAATTCTTACCAATAGGGTACTAAGCTAGGGGACTGCAGATAAGTGATTCACAAGTCATCTTTTAATTTTAATGACTCTTCCTGAAACTGGTGCATCAGATCTGAGGAAGATATATGTTGTAAAGACAATTTGGGCAATTTTGAGCAACAAAACATAGCCAGATTATTGAGGAGCAACAGTTGGCACTAAATATGTGGAGAAAGAATAATTTAATTCTAACAAAGGATTTAGACAAATTATGAAGCAAAGTGGTAGTGGGAGCTATAAGAACAATTACTAAAAGATTTATTTACAGATTCTAATAAAATAATATGCAATCTCAAAAATGGAAGAGAATACTTAATTAAGCAAAAGTTTAGTTATACTCAACCACTCATAAGAGTGAAAAACAATAAGCACTGGTATACTATGGTCACGTAGTACTACTTCAAGGTGCTCTCTTCAATTTGTATGACACCTGATACAGATTCAGAAAAACAATAGTCACCATAGATATTATCTTATAATCTTAGATATTTTAAATTTAAATAAATTCTGGGTGACAGAGAAGGAAACCAGAAAAGAATATCATTTTCTAGCCTTTCCACCTGTATGGTTTTGATATTTTAAAAGCATTGTTTTAACACTACTTTAGAGCATTTGCCATTATTCTGATATTGAGCTAAACTTTGGGAATATGGTGGTTAAAAATAAAAGAAGAGATCTCATGCTTGCCTTCAGGAGAGAAGCCTAATTAGAGTCACATTTATAGAAAAAAAAATTGCTCGTAACAACACTAAGCTCAGGAACAATTTGAGTGTAGATATCAGCTTTGCTCATCGTAGCATACCAAGGTTTCCCATACATTTGCACCAGTACCTGTTGCGTACAACAAAAGGAAGAAATACCAAAATTTCCTGAGTGTGTGCTATATGACAGGTACTGTGAAAGTCATCAAAACATAAGTCATATTTTACTTACTTATCACGACAAACTAAGAGGTTTATTCTTACTGCTTCTGTTTTCCAAAAGAAAATGCTGAACTTTTCAGGTGCAGTAGCAACTCTGTAGGCTGAGGCAGGAGGATCAGGAGTTCAAAAGCCAGCCTCAGCAACTTAGTGAGGCCCTAAGTAACACAGTGAGGTCCTAAGCAACTTAGCAAGACCCTGTTTCTAAACAAAATATAAAAAGAACTGGGAATGTGGATTAGTGTTTAAGCACCCCTGGGTTTAATCCTCAATACAAAAACAAAACAAAACATAACAAAAACAAACAACCAAAGCACTGGAGTTGAAGGAGCCTGAGATGTCACAGCCAGAAGTTAGAAGCAACCTGGCTCCATGAGTCACCACTAGGATGACATCTGTCAAGGGAGCCACCTCACCTTCCCCAGCCTGAGATGGGAGTGAAACAAAGTTTTTATTTCGTTAAACAACTGAGATGTGGGGTTTATTTGTTAGCTGTTGTTAATAACCCTGGCTCACACATTATGCCTGTTTTTTTGTGAGTAAATGAAGTAAAAATTTTAAGTGAATAAGTATAGAAAGACAAAGAGCAAATACTGCCAAGGTGCCCTTTAGTTTAGCAGCGATACTAAGAGGCAAAGACAGGTGTCCTGACTTTCTGACTGAGGCTACATCTACCATTTAAGGAGGCTCCAAGAGCATCTGCAGGGCATTATCACCCTTACTCTGTGTTCTTGGAAGTTCATTAAAAAGTGGCTACAGATGAGCTTTGCCCTCCTAGGCGTTCTCTACTTGGCGACCTGCTCAAAACTAATTTGAGAGCCCTTAGAGACTGCTAAGGATTCAAAGCTTCATTAAGGTCTCAAACAAGCGCTCAAGCAGCGGATTGCACACCAAGAAACCAACTTAGAAGCTACAAGCAGCTCGTTTGAACTTTGAAAAAAAAGCTCAGCAAAAGGGCAAGAGCATATTTGTAATTCCTAAGGGACAGCTCATGTGCTTTCCATTGGACCTGCTCTGTGTCAAAGGCCAACTACCATCCATTATAATATACTAAGTTAGTTATATGAATATTATGTTTAGAAAAATTCACACACTGAATCAAGAGCAAAATTGGACCATATCCATCACTGGGGAGTTTATCATTCCACCAACGACAAAATTCTTTTTGCTCAAATTCAAGGCTGATTTCCCCTGAAATACAGGATTTTCCAGATAAAACCAGCCACTGGTCTTTCAAGAATGGTTTTCAAGGTTAATAGGAGCTGCCTCTTGGGGAGATACTGCACCCCATAATGCATCTGGCTGAATCTTTGGTGTCATTCAAATGGTTAGGGGTAAGAGTGGGAGAATTCCTTCCTGTCCTCTGAGACGATCGTTTTATACCCAAAGCTTCAATCTCGTTATTCTTAACTTAGGGCATAATTACAATGTTGTTATTGGTCATAAAATTAACCAGATTTTCCTCTCTTTTCTTTTCCTCTTCGGCGTTTGACTCCCTGACCTTCCTCAGTAGAGAAGTCTATGGGCTGATTACACGCTAACTGTACAAGTATTTCCTTTTATTTGTCTTAAATTTTCCCACTATTAATTTCATTGAGAGCATACTTGTTCTCATGTTATGAAATAGGGTAAAGACAAAAGAAATATTTTTACTACTACTTTGAAACTGAAATTTGTATTTGTATCTCCTGATGCTTCAAAGACTATTCACTTTGTCATCTCCCATCCAGAAGTCCTGCATTTACGTGACCTGTTGGTGCACAGTTCGACTTTTAACCAAAGGTTATTTTTTTTAAGATTTATTTTTTTTGGTTAGACACAATACCTTTATTTTATTTATTTTTATTTGGTGCTGAGGATCGAACTCAGAGCCCCACGCATGCTAGGCAAGCGATCTACCGCTGAGCCACAACCCTAGCCCTTAACCAAAGGTTCTTTACCAATTGCTTCTTTGTACTTCATTTTACTATTCTCCCAAGCAAATTGTTCTTTTCGTTAACAAGAGTTTACGTCTTCCTGTGACAGTGGCCAAAGTGTTGTCTTAGGAACTATTACCAGGCCACATTAGGACCTTGATAGGAAAAGTGACCAAGGGGAAATGGATGGCAGGTGAAATGGTGACGAAGTGCCTAGAACAATGACTGTGATATGGTTCAGATCCTGACTTGCAACTGAATATTTGGATGTCTGTTTGTTTAAGCATGATAAGACTCAGTTTATTCATCTTTAAAGTGAAAATAAAGGTACTATCTTTTATGTTGCTGTTATTATCCCAGGAGTGTCGTTAATAGGAGTTAATATTATTATTTTAGATATTAGGACTGTGGGTGTCCCTCAATGGTAGAGCACTTGCCTACAATCTCCCTGACACTGTGCATGCAAACAAAAGTATACATATGTTGAAAGGTTCTGGTGGTATGGTGTGAGGGATGGCTGATATGTCAGAGGCTGGACTAAACTTACTATCAGGAAAACATGGCTGAACTTTCTATAAGGACATCTGGCCCTGATAAGACTTCTGTAAAACATTTGATGTTGCTGCCTTACCTAGACTCCCATGGAAGTTCCATTGCCCACTCCATATCTGATATGTTCTAAGCTTCTAAAAAGTTTTTCTAACGCTCTTTCTGTGCTGATCGCCGACTGACAGAATTCATTCCATAATTTACTTTCAAATCAACAGTGTTGCCATAGATGAATGGCAGGTTTAGCTAACCACACATATATCTGACCTGGCCTGAACATGGAATGGCATTCCCGATTCAGGGCGAGAAGTTCTACAAACCATTGAGTCATGCTCCCCTTGTAAAGAAGAATGATTGCCCTTCAGATTTATATGTTAAAGGAATTATACTTTGTGATATTTGAAACCACACCAAAAGTGTGGTCAGGGACCAGGGCACTTTACTTGTGACCCACATCTTTTGCTACTTCCCCTTCCAGTCACTCTGCTCAGTCCACTCTGACCTCCTGGCTGCATCTCAAACTCTTTGGGCATGTATCCCATTGGGCCTCTGCCAAGGCAGACCTCTCTGTTCTTCTCCCAGATGTTCATGTGACTCACGCCTTCTTCTACTTGACTGAATGTGTCCTTCTCAGCAAGACCCACTCTGATCAGCCTGTGTCCACACATGCTATGACCTCCTATGCTGTTCTACTGGTTTTTTTTCTTTTATACTTAGGATATTCTAATATATTTGATAACATTTATTATGTGTAATTACTTGGTCCTTCTCTGCTCAACAAGGAAAACTCCATGAGGACAGGGGTCTTCTTCACACTTGAGAACCCCAACTATCACCTAGAAAAGTAGCAGGCACACAGCAGACAATCAGTAAATATGTATTAAATTAAATAAACTTAACACATCAATTTCTTTCCATTAATAATGCCCATATTTTCTGCTTTGCTCACTGTCAGTTTGAAAGTTAAGAGGAATCTGTGTTCTACTCATTTGTAGCTAATTTTTTTTTTTTTATGCATGGAAATGGATGATACTGTTTCCAGTACCCCACCCCCACAAATAGAGGAATGAATGAAACAGGAGGTAAGATGGTCACTAAGTTAGGCTTCTCAATTTATTCTGATTGCCTGAATAAAGGGAATCTGAAGATGAAGAATATGGAATGATTTCAACATGAATTGGAAGATAAAAGGAGAAAAAAATACTTTATGTTTGCATGACACCTTTTAATATCTTATGTAATGACTTTATTCTTATTATGGTACATTAGTAATAAATATTTTTATGTTACAGATATATAAATTATATATAGATATTAGCCAAACAATGAAAAATAGTGCTTTTATTTCTATTTTACAAATGACTAAACTGAAGTTCCTATTGGTTAAATAAATACACATGGACACCCAAGTGTCGGGTTGCAAGTCAGGATGGGAAACCATTCCCAGACATCATTCTCTCTGCCACCATTACATTTACCATCATTTGCCCTTCACAATAACAGTGGATGACCAGTATGAGAAGTGGTATTTCCATTTGCTGAAGAGAAATGCAAGTTTCATACAGTTTACTTAGAACTTGACACAAACTATAATGAATTAACAAACACTACAGGCCTCCTGACATACGTCGTAATGTTCTATGTGTTGCCCATAAAAATTCTCATACAATGAATAGGCTCATGAATGAATAAACCAGTTAAGGTTTAACACTACAATCTCCAAAGTTATCTTGAAATTATTTTCATAAACCATGTGCATTAATAATTAAAGTATTTCAAATTAGAGTATAGAGAGAATAACTAAACTATCAGATTGCATTCCACAAATAGTATTGCCTTGAGCGCTATCCATTTGAATTAACCAAAAAATACCACTAATTAACTAGACTTAAGGGCCTGTGCTAGGCAATGTGACCTTTCCATGTCACATGTCACTGGGATTACATTTTCTCTCTGATGTACATGCCATTGGTCACAGCAGGCTTCTAGGATTTGACACCATGAATTTACTTGATGAAGTGTGCATGGAGAGATCAGTTTGTTAATTTCTAAGCACAATCCTGAGCCATTTTATACTATGGTGCTTCTGCCTTCACTGAGCATATCAAGAGTTGGCTGTTTTAAGGATACAAGGGTGTGGTTTATTAAACACAACCCCATATTGGGGATAAGGTGACCTGAGTTCTACCAGCAGTTTTGCTCAATTTACCTGTTTTTAAATAAGTTGCCTTAGCTCTTGGAGTGCCACACCCACCATTTTAAAAATAAGATTAAATAAGTTATTATTGAGGTTCCTTTCAACTCTCACCACTAAAAAAGGATTTTACTAAAATCACCACTAAAAGGATTTTACCTTTAAGTGATCACCAAGCTAGTACCCATTCTTATGGCCATACCCTGGCATTTTCTTTCTTTTCTGGGAGAGTGGGGGTACCAGGGATTAAATTTAAGGGCACTCAACCATTGAGCCACATCCCCAGCCCTACTTTATATTTTATTTTGATACAGGGTCTCATTGAGTAGCTTAGGGCCTCACTAAATTGTTGAAGCTGGCTTTGAACTCACAATCCTCCTGTCTCAATCTCCGGAGCTGCTGGGATTATAGGAATGGGCCACCACACCTGGCTACCCTGACATTTTCATTTCTCAGGATCACTCCATCTCCAACATCCTAAGTAAAATCTGTCTCATCAAACAAACCTCTTGTTTTTTGTGTCTCTGTGTTTATACTCTTATTGGACACATTCCTTGAACTCATTGACTTTGATCTCCATTCTCCAGGCCTCTCCCTGCTCTTTTCTATGTCTTACCTGATGTTTACTTCCCTCTTCATGGCCTTTGCCATCGGTATTTACAGCCTTACCAACCTCTCACCTTGTCCTTGACCATGTCTCCATTGAAAATCCCCCACACTGGACAAAGCTGTGCATCTAATCCTTTTCCTTCGGAAGTTTAAGAATTCTGTAGACAATCACATAATTACACACACATACACACATACATACAACTGCTTTGATGATACAAAAAATACAGATTCTCTTGACTTATGATGGAGTTATGTCCTTATAAACCTATTGTAACTTAAAAATATCCCAAGTCAAAAATGCATTTAATATGCCTAACCTACTGAACAGCACAGTTTAGCAACACAGCATGCTGTAGAGCACTGATCCTTTCAGCTCCTGACTGGAAGCTATGGCTCCCTGTGGCTACTTAGCCGCACAAGAGAGTATCCTATTGCACATCACTAGCCTGGGAAAAGATCAAAATTCAAAGTTCAGATCCTATGGAATGCATATGGATTTTACACTAACAAAAAGTTGAAAAATTATAAGTGAAACCATTAAAAATTGAGGATTATCTCCACTTTATTTCTCATCTAATTTTCTTATTCACAAACCACCACACCATCTACTTACAAGAAAAAAAAAGAAAAACCAAACAAAACAAAACCACTTGAGACACTAGAGATCATTGACACTTTCTCTTTATGGCCTTCTAAGTCTAGAGTGATCTTATAATTTATTGGTTAACCTAGACACTTGGGGACATGAGTGTTGTTGCCATCATGTTGGGACAGCATGAATAGTCCTGGACTATTCTGGGTGGAGCAGGTGTACAGTCACAGCACTTCTGACCCATAGAAGGTAATGCACGTCCCTTCTGTCACTGAAGAGATGTCCTCACTCACAGCTTTGTCACTGGCCATGATACCTTGGCTTCTTCTAATAGCACTGACTAGGGAGGATTGGAATTCTGCTGGAAACTTTGAATAACAACAAGCTCAAAGAAAACAAGCTAGCCCAAATTTTAAAACAGAAAACGAAGAATAAAAAACACGTTTTAAAGTTCTAAGTCTATTATAACCAATGGCAAGTAGACAAAGCTGAATAAAAATGGACTTAGAAAGTATTTAGTAATATTTCTTTAAATCAGTGGGATTTAAAGAACAGAAACCTTACTTCTTAGAGTCTTTTCAATAAAACCCACAGTTTAATCTCATTGAAAACACTCATCTTGTTAAATAAACATTATCTAATGAACAAAGGATTTTAACAAAATCCTTTCATATCTTGTTATTCTCAAGTATAAATTAAAGCTTTTAACTTGTCTTTATAATGCAACCTCAATCTCAACCCTATGGCCCCTCACCATAGTACTTAATCCTGTTATTTCTAAAACATGGAGACCACTTTGTCCAATGAAAATGGAGGATAGGAAGAAGAGAAAGAAAAAAGGAGACAAGGAAGAAAAAGAGCAGAAACCTTGAAGTCCAGAGATCTATTATATTGGTGGTATTCAAGACATAACATCTGTATATCCAACCTGTGCTTAGGATGCATGTCTACAGTTATTCAGCTTGAAGCAATGCTGCATTCACCAGAGTCTCAGAGACTGACACTCTTGACATCCTGAGAACATTTTCTTCAAAGGTTTTGAAAAGCAAAACTGATGGCTGAACCCTATCATTGGTTTAAAATAATAACAATGTGGGTGTATGTGAATATGTTTAGGAAGCATGGAAAGCGCATCAATTACAAATTTCTTGGTTTTGCAAAGGCTATAAGATGGATAAAATTCTTGATGCAATATGAACTCTAGAATGGAAATCTTAATCCCTTTCTTGCCTTATTTTCTTATATCTGTCGTACATCTGGATGTGAGAGCAGAAGAAAGACAGCAAAAGCCCAAAGAAAAAATTTGAAGTAGAAACAGTTTCCTTTGATGATCTTTTTGGTTCCTGAAGAAACTTCTCCCATTTTAGGGCTAAAACAACAACAACAAAACTACCCTCTCTTCCTTTGAAGAAAGAATCTGCTCTCCTTATTTGAATTTCAATGAAAATATGTTTAATAAGCTAGCAGTCCCAGTTTGCCTTTATAAGTTTGAACTTTAAAAAATTATCTGGTTGTGGATTTAAAAGGAATTATAAACACCAAGTTTCAAGCCATGCTGTGATTTGTAGAAAGGAGTATTCCCCGTCTCTATTAACCCGTCACACTTAAAATGCTAGTTTGAAGCCAGCTCTGCTTTAAGCATTTGGCAGCAATGGGTAGACACAAAGTCACTGGAAAATGGTAGCTGGTCTGTGGACATCAGATGCATTATTGATCTCCTAAAGAGAAGGAAATAGGGCAGAAGATTCCGGAAGATGACTTTTCAGAACAGTAAAAGCAAGATTCATGGCAGCCATCATGAACACCACCCAGTTAAGAAAAAATCTGTCTGAATGTCCAGAAAGTGACTCTTTTTACTCCCAAACCAGGGTCTGAGATACTTGAACCTTTCTCCTCTGTACTGTTTCTGGGACATCTCATGTTATAACATTCTCCTTGTCCAGAGCTCCTATCTTGCTATTTCCTATCTCAATATAATAAGTTTAAAGACTCAGAAGTCAGAGGGAGAGGGACAAAATGTCTGGATTGAATGTTCCCAACCCCTTCACATTTAGTCATAGAGCAGCAAAAGGGAGGATTTGTGAACTAGAAAACAGGTGGTGAAACATAAGAGTCCCACATAGCCCTGGAGAACTGTGAGTGGGAGCAAGAGAGCCCTGCTAGTAAGCATGAGCTCCAGAAACTTCATATTATCCACAGTGGGAGATGAGCAAAACCTAATGAACAAGCCTTGAAAATTAACAGAGGAGAGAGGAAAACAATGTTCAGTTTCAGGTTAAAAGTTATACTAGGAATAGTCCTTTTAATGAGTTGCTTTGCATGTGTGCCTAATCAAACACGCTGTGCAATAATTGTAAAAAAATATCATGAAATTTGTTGTTAGATTAACATTTCTTTGCAATTTGCTTGAATACAATAATGAATACTTTCCCTGTATGCCCTGAGTCTGTACTGAGAAGTTGCTTGTGAAAATCTTGTCAATATATAATCTGCACTTAACATGTTTATTAAGGAGCTGTGCTCAGTGCTGAAATACTCTTTCCACTTTAGAGCATCCCCAACTCAGCACTTTTGACATACTGATCCGGGTCACACTTTGCTGCAGTGAGCTGCCCAGTGCATTACAGGACATTTGGCCCATCTCCAGCCTCTATATACCAAATGTCAGTAAACACATCTAGCCCAGTTATGGCAACCACAAATGTCTCCAGGCATTGCCCCAATGCGCCCTTTGAAGGGCAAAGTTATCCTAGTTGAGAAGTCAGTGCTGTAGAAGGATTCTTCACATGCCTGTAAACCTAAGGCTCTTGGTTGCCTTTTTACCAATTTGAAACTTCAACTAGAACTCTGCTTATAAACAATAACAACTACTTCAAATATTCTCATTTAGCAGGCTGCCTAAATTCCGATTCTGGTGATTTGCAAAATGGTTTGTCTCTTACCAGGTTTTTTTCTGATTATACAAAATCTCCCCATTAAGATTTTAAAACTGCTAAATAAGTTACTGTGACCCTAAAATAATGCTTATACCACATCTACCTAGGAAACAGGAAAGCAGAAGGATCCTATCATCTTAGCCAATTAAATTGTTACACTCTTAGAAATCAAAGCAATATATTAGAATAGTACAGAAGAACTTTATAAAGATTTAGCAATTATCAATTATTTAGAAAAAAATTAACTCTGAGAACACTGAACAGTGCCGTATAACTACATTACAAATATGAAGAAAATTTCTTTTTCTTTTAAACTGAATGCAAAAAACTTCTAGAAGTGTAAAAATTATTAGCCTCAATGGAATTTTTATCTTGTAGCCTCATTGTAGAGTATAAAAATTACATCTTTGAGAATTAAATCAAGTGTATCACAACATTCCTTCTCATATGTGAGCTAATCAATCTCATCAAATGGTAAAAACAAAAATATATTTTAAAAATATAAAAAAAATTAGTTGAGCTGTATTATTTGTCTTCTGCCCAGACTTCTCACCTATACCTCAACAATGAAAATCAACACTATGTGAAACAGTGGTCAAATACTTTACAAGGAAGAGTTAAATGTCCCTCAAAAGCATCAGATAATTACCTAAGCCAGAAGCAAGATGTTAGACTAGGCAGACTAATGATCTGATCTAGGATGGTAATTCCCATGGTTCCTAAGGAGCACAAGCATCAATCATTTAATAAATATGTGGTTTCCATTGGACTCCAGAGTGGGTGAAAAAAAAATCTCAGCAGTGAGAAAATTGCCCAAGTTTTCCTGGTATATCAATATGTATGTCCCTTAGAGCAAGTCTATTTCTAAGATAACACATTTCTAATCTTTCTTTCAAATGCTATTATATTAATTAATGCCAGAGTAAGTACCAGGGGGAGAAATCCACATAACTGAACAATAAAGTGACAAGTTCAAACACGATCCCACAACTCTACTTTTTGAATTAGTTTTCTTTTTGATCATAACCATTTTATTTTATTTTTTTTAATTATAATATTTCTGACATTTTCCACTTCTCAGAAAACTGTGCATGGTTTCCAAAACACATGGTCTCCAGTTATTCTGTGCCAAAGAAGGTACACTTGACTGTAAGTAAGTCTTATATGAAGACTTACTGAATGCTCATAAGCTGAGAGATTTTTTTTATTTTTAAGTGTCATATGGTAGGGTTTTTCTTTTAGTGTACAGTTCTATGGAGTTCATGGAACTACACCCCCAATCAGGATAAAAAACAATTCCCCCATCTCCCAAAATTCCTTTGCATCACCCCTTATCGTACTATATTGCACTGCAAAATTGTCATAGATTTTACGCCATTTTTTTTTCAAAGAGTAGGGTGCAACCATTATATGAAACTTCTTTTCTAAAGTGCTGGTATTACTTAAAAATCATTTATTACTAAACTATCTTTGGTGCAAGATTAGGATGCACAGAATATTCATGAACATACAGGGGTGATGATTATGCAGTGAAACATGGTGATAGCTCCATCATGCCATAACCTCTGGCAACCACAAATCGATTTACTATTGCTATAGCTTTCCCTTTTCCAGAATGTTATGTAACTGGAATTATACCAATGTGTAGCCTTTGATATAATGTACTCTCTGACTTTGCCTGTCTTTGAGAATAGTCCAATTTTGTGAATATATCAAGAACTTGTTCCTTTTTGCTTCTGAACACTAGTGAAATGTAAAAACATAGTCAATATTAGATGAAGGATACTCCGTTTGATTCTATTTTTGACTGTCACAAAATGAAACAGCTGTAGATATTCATCTACAGGCTTCTCCTTGAACATGACTTTCCATTTTTCTTGTTTAAATGACCTGGAGTGGGATTTCTTGGGCTTAGGTTAAATATATATGTATAACTTCATATACATATATGTTATACTTTGAAAACCCCTTTCCAGAATAGATACACAATTTTGCACTCCTGTCAATAAGATGTAAAAGTTCCACTCCTTCACCAGCACTTGGTATTCTAGACCAAGAATTGTAATCTAAGAACACTAGAATGACTTGATTAAAACAGATGTCTGTCCACATCAGTAAGATAGACTAGGACATAGTTATTATAAAGCAGCTAGCAATCCAACTGGAAAATAGCATTATTTTATTTTCCAATAAGGTGTTTTATGGAATATATTTTGATATTAAAAATATGAAACAATAAAGTATTAACACAGTTTTAAAAGATCCTCTACAATTCTATTATATAATTTGTTAAAAGGAGTTGTAATGGGCATGACTGTGTAGTTAATATTTTTTAAAATAATATTTTACCATAAAAGTGTGCTCCATGTTTTAGAGACTGTCCATAACACATTCGTTAACTCAACAAATACCTGGAGAGTGTTATTATACTATTATTCTGAGAATAGTAGTGAATAGGACACAACAGACCTTTGTCCTCATGAGGCATGGTGTGTATCTGTGTGGGTGGGTGGGT
>NW_025999982.1:18551801-18603336 GCF_001458135.2 Marmota marmota marmota
GTTTTTCAGATAACAGTGATAAATTACATGAGAATTTATTCATTCTAAGGATAGGCCTATAATATATTACCTGGAACTATTTCCAGGAGAATTTAGCATTGGTTTGATCAATTCCAGGTACTCATTCATTGAGAACATAAATAAAATATCATAAAATATCAATGGTATTTTATGTCTGATTTCATAGAGAATGATGGAATTATCAGATGTTTCTGAGAAGTTAGAACAAATTAGAAATGAAGTAAAATATGTAAATTTTAGTAACTGAATAAAAACCGTCACTTCCAAGATTCTAGAAAAAGTAGTTCCAGAATGCAGACAGAAGAAAAACTATGAAAGATATTTAAAACATCAAAAATGTAGATGAATAGAGAGAGCTCTCGAATGTCATCAATAGTGAAGACTCAATTCCCCTTTTTGCCTGAGAAGTGTCACCACATTCCATCTCTGCTCTGCTTTCTTTTCTCTGAAAACTCACTCTTGTTCAGATTTCTAGCTTTCCAGCACCATATAGGGCCATACCAGGGTTCTCCTGCTGTAATTCCTTGGGATGGATGGCTTACTGCCCCTAAAGCCTGTCTGCAGCTGCCCAGTAGCAAGCAAGAGACTGTAAAAAACTGGATTTGTCCCCATCTCAGGATCCCAATCCACTGCACCCATTCCTCATCTGTGTCACTCAAAGGGGAAATCTGATATGAATAGCTCATTTGAGATACACTAAGGAAGGGATAATAGGCCAGCATCCTTCTATCCCTGTGCACTTAGCATTGCTACCTGTGGTAAAATGCAGCCCATTACCTGAAAACCCTGTGAAATTTTCAAGGAATTGAGAACCTCATGCTTATACAAAAGGCTGAGTCAGTTTCTGGGAGTTAAGCAAGTAACTCAAGAATTCAACTGCTAACAAGCTTCTTCAGAAATGAAGCAGCCTGAACATAATCAGTTCACCCTAATTGATTGCATACAGTTTTATTACATAACTGATGGTTTTAAACTTCCAGCCAATTAGTTTGTCAAACAGAGGTTAAATTCTTGACTGGTTTACTCAAGCTAAATTTAGGCAAGATTTACAACACAACTTGCCTCATCCAGGCAGCCGAAAATGCACATTCTCTTAAACAAGTGAGATTAGTATGGACTTCCCTGTAACCAAAAGGAAAAAAAAGTTTCATTAAGACACTAGTCTTAAATACTCTCTGTTATATTTTACACAATGAAATTTCCTCTGCTATATAGTTAGCTAAAATTTTTTTATAGTTAGTATTACTGGTAATGCTGTATTTTAAATTATTAAACTAGAATTAAGCAAAAATTAGCTTATTTGTCCTGAGATATTAATCCAAAGGAATCTCACAAGCTGAATTCACTGCCTGTCAGTCAGTCATAGATTTCACCAACTTCTTTTTTCATTTTGTTCATTTGTTTGTTTTTGTGGTGCTGGGGATTGAATTTAGGGTCTTGCACAAGCTTGGCAAGTACTCTACCACTGAGCAACAGATACCCTAGACCAGATTTCACCAACTTCTAATGCTAGGCAGAGATTTAAATCTTTCTGAAATTTTCACCATTTATTTATGGATATGTTTCTTATAGTCCAACCAAGTCATTTAAAATGATCCTCATTTTAAATACTTTTGTTTATATTACATTTTGAAGATTCCACTAATTTAAATTCTAGTGGGATACGGTACAGTCTTTTCCTAAGACTAGTCAGCTAAAGAAATATACAAACTTGCCAGTTTTCACTAAGGATCTATAATGATTCCATCCCTTGCTAAGAAAAATGAGACATATAAGAAGGGTTAGACAAGCCATGCATGGGGTTGCCACCTCTGATCCCAGACATATGTGGGCTGAGACAGAAGGGTTGTAGATTCAAAGTCAGCTTGGACAATTTAGAGGGAGACGGTTTCAAAATGAAATAAAATGGACTGAGGATGTGGCTCAGGCGCAGAGTGCTTGCCTAGCACAGGCAAGATACTGAGTTCAATCCGTAGGACCAAAAAGAAACAAATAAACAAAAAACGGAAGGATCAGACATAGATACAAGTGTGACATAAAATTTATGATTTTAAAATCCAGGCTAGTGTTAAAATATTGCATTAGGGAAATTTTTTGAAACTAATTAGTTCTTCAAATTAATAGGAATTCATCTGAGTATTTCATAGAGCAAGAATCAAACAAAATTTTCCTCTAAGTGACCAGATGGTATTTTAGGTTTTGTGGGTCAAGAGGCAAAACTAATAATAATATATACACATACATGTATAATAAGAAAAGAAAAAAACAAATTTCCACCATTTGTTGTTTATGGAATTCAAAACTTATATCAGATTTATCATATTTCAATGTAATTAGCAGAACTATTCTACATTTTTCATATAAAACTCAATAAAAAATAAAGAATTCAAATGTACCACATTTTCTCTGGGACTCAAAACTAGCAAAGATCCATCTTTCTTTCTTTATGTTTTTTTTTTCTTTGGTTGTACTTGACTTCAACTAATTGGCATTGAATTTTCCTTAAATCTGTCCTGGATAAAGAAGGCACCAAGACAAATAGCTCCCTGCACTCAAATTGCTAAAATCCCAAAGAAGAAAGAAAGACAAAGCACAATAATTGCATGTAATATGTGATATGATTAATGTATATACATGGTGCTCCATAAACATTTGTATAAAGTGCTATTGTTCATAGATGGAGGTCTTCTGTAAACACTGTTAAAGGTTTTTCTTCAGATATCTAATTCTTCCCTGGCTCTTAGAATACTTAATTGATTAAGAATGGCTGCATTGCTACTGCATGACTGTTCTGATCCATTTTCATTATACAGATGTATAGCACTGGGAATCCCAGGGTACTCCAGGTGATTTTGACTAAATCAGAAGGAACAATGAGGACATAGTTAAGATATATTTTATGTTTCTACTACAACTATCACAATACAGTTTCTTTTCTCCTAACAATTAAGATTCTGAGGGCCCCAGTTAAAGCAGGACTTTCCCCTAGTAATTTCAAGAATTAAAACCATACCTTTTTACATAAATTTAAAAAGAAACCAAACTCTCAGTTTCCTCCCTCCAAAGCTGCTCTGTGGTGAACTATGACCTAAAATAGGGCAGCATGTCTGACTGATGAACTACAAAGAAACTTGGACCCATTTTTCTTCAGATATGAATCAGATAATAACTTCAGCATCTCCCTGTTCCATACCAAAAGGATGCGGATGTCTACCCTTTTTGTGTTAGTTTCTGGAAACTTCAGATGACAATAAACACACATACAAAGTCAAGATGCTCTGCAGTTTCTGAGGCAATGCAGGCTGTTCACATCACTGCAGTAATGACCTTCATTTGAACCTGATACGTTCTAAAAGGATTGTTTGTCACACTGTCACACCAGCCATGCCAACACTGGAGGGAAGCAGTAATCAGAGAGAAAGGCCACATCCAAATTAGTGACTGCTGATTTGGAAGACTGAGTCAAGAGTGGAGTGTTGAGGACAAGGCAATCTGAAACAACCAGAATGGAGATGTTGGATAGATAATTGATATTTCGGCCTGAGGCTGGGAGTGGGAGTCAGGGTAGAGTAGAGAGTTGAGAGTCCTCAGCAAAGATCTGGGAGTCAAAGGCCAGGGCATTGATGTGATTCAGAGAGGAAAGAGGAGAAAGAAAAGATATTAACGACAAGAACTTAGAGAACATTAACATTGAAGATAACAGTGTAAGAGGATTCAGGTGGAGAATATGAGAAAGAAGGAATGGCTGGGACAATTTTGGCTCCCAACTTTCTCTTTTAAAAGAGAAATATGATCAGGCCAAAGGAACATTTGGAGATTCATGTGCTTAGTACTTGATATAAGAATTGAGAAAACTCCATTGTCCATAGCAAAGGACATGAGGGCTGCTGATGGACATGTCCCCAGCTCAGGCCACTTTTCAGTTATCCTGGTAGTGACGGGAAGAAGAAACAGGGGAGTGCACTGCCTTAGAAATTAAAGGAAGGTAGAATTTTAAGAAGAAGGGGGTGGATTCAGTGTCAAATTCCCTGAAGTTCACATAAATAAGGGCAAAATAATCTAGTCGATTTGGCAGTAGCTAATATTTCACAGTGCAATATCATAAAAAAAAATAATAATGGGGAAGGGACCACAGTGCAGTGGTAAGAGACCGGGAAGTAAGGAAGTCTACGAAGGCAGATTGCTCTTTGAAAATTTTGCCTATGAAGAGATGAAGGATATGACACTAGCCCCAAGGGATGTTGGGTCAAAGACTCACAAAAATAGTTTTGAGACACAAGTAGAAACCCTGTCTTGAAGCAACTCCTCAGAACCCGATGTGATACACCTGCAAAGCCAGCAGCACAAATGGAAGGCTGCCCTTCTCTAGGAAATGTCTCTCCCATAGGGTCCCATTTCCATCTAAAAGTCCACTCATTTAGTTGGGCCTTAAAGGCTTTTTACTGGTAGCAGTTTTCTATTAAAGTGCAAATATCCAAGTAACATCTGGAAATGAGGCCAGGACTGATGCTTGAAGAAGAAACAGAAAGTGAGAAGGCAAATGCAAAAAAAAAAAAAAAAAAAAAAATTTTTTTTTTTTTTTTTTACCTGATTCATGGTTTTTCCTGAGCTGGCCCTGAATTCAATCATTATTGATAATAAAAAAATGATGTGTGTAGATATGGTCAGAAAAGAAGAGTTCTGATTAGTTACTGACTTTGACTAGCTGAAGTTATCATTTATGCCTTATACACAGAGGGGCATCATACACAGAGTATCAATTTCTAAGAATAAAAAATTCAACTTAAATTTAATACCAACATGGATCAAAATTAAATCTATTAAGGTGATACAGGAGGCAGTTACAAATGTTAAATGCCCCAGGGCTAAACTTATGGGAATCAATTGTAATTTCCCCCTACAATTTACAATAACAGAAGGAAGGAAGTGGGAAAATCTAAGTCTCACAGTGATTCCTAGGTGACTTTCCTCTCTGGAAATTTCTTCATCAACTGAAACAAACCCCTGATGCCTGTGTTTGTAGTGTTTGCTACTATCTCATCTCAATTCTTTTTCCTGTCCTCATAGGTCTACATAGAGTGGAGGCAGATCAGTCACATTTTATAGATACCCCATAGATATGTGCCTCTTTGTGCATGTGAACAACTAGAAGTAATGCTTCAATCTGTCTGAGAGATACTGCACCTTTCATAAGGTGCTTTTCATTTCTACTTAAAGTTGAACATACTTTCCCATTCCTGTCAAGGACAACTTTACAGATACCACTTCTAATTCTTACCTCCACTTCAGAATCAGTCCATAGTAGGACACTGGTATCATAACTAGTAAGTAAGGGAGAGAAAAAGGAGAAATAAGACAAAGAGAAGGTGGAAGAGGAGCCAATAGACACAAGAAAAAAAATTTCTATTTACTTAATCACTGACGGTTTGTGTCTCACTTCCTTGTCTGTCCACTCCTTCCTTTTTCCTGTAGTCCAATCCCAGGTAAAACTCTTTATTATGAAACATCTAAGAAAGTGTGATTCTTCTCTAAAATATGAATGAAGTTTACTTCAATGCTTTGGATAGGCAAGGACGAACAATTTGTTTTATATGTGTATGTTATTCTGCCTTTGTCTAAAATAGCATTTGAGCCCAGACCCTAAATTTTGGGTTTGAACAATGATGGAGATGCTATAAGTTGAACCTTTAAAATTATTACAAAGTACTAGAGAATTCATGTAGTAATGAAGCATCATAAAGAATGGAAAATATAGTATTTTAACACATAGATTCCAACTTTTATTTTCATGGCAATTACTAAAACATGTTAAATTAAAAGAATTGTTGAATATATAGGTATCTATTGTCAAAATGCATATTTCCAATATCAATAATAAGTAACAATCGTCACTGTGATACTCTGATTAGTTTTTTTTGACATTAAGAGAAAGAGGATGATTGTCCCATCAAAAAGTTTGAAACTCACCCTAATGAAGAATGTTGAAACCGAAAATGACATTTGAAAAAAAAAAAAACAACAACGACCCACATTTTGCTCATTCTTTCTGCTTTCTTTTGCCTCATTTAAGATGTTTCTATTTCTATTTAAGATCTCTTCTAGTCCAAAGGATAACTGTCTGCAAAAGAGAACAAGGAATCTCCAGTATAATGCAGTCATGCCAGGAAGCAATCCTTAGTGAGCAGAGCACAGGCTGGATAGCAACCCTGGTCGCCCTCCTCAGCAGACTTGTATGTACTCTGAGTCCCACATCCTCCCAATTTCTCAAGCAATCTTGCTCTTTATGTCTACTTACATGTCCTTGTGAGCTTTAAAGTATATCCAAGATCTCCCCAGTCTTATCAAATCCTTTCCCCCTTCCCATTAACCCCAGCTACTATCCTGTCTCCCTTAATTCCAAACATTCTGTACTTGCTAGACTTCCTAACAAAAGGCTTTACTTTTCAGCATATCTGCATACTCCTATTCCCCAACCCATTCCTGTTTGACTTCCAGTCTTAAGATCTCTCTGAACCTGCTTATATCAAGATCACCAGTGAGGTCTGTTACTGGATCCAATGATCTCTTTGGTGATCAAAGCTTACTGTGTTTCCCTAGTTGCAGTCCTTGACACTATTATTTAACCCACCTTGAAATGTTTTCAGTTCAGGAATTTAGTGACCTTACAATTGCCCTGAATTCCTCCTTCACATCTATATACTCCTTGTGAATATGCATTGTAAGATCCTCCTTGCCTAGCCATTGCTTCAGCATGAGGCAGGGATTCTTCTCATTCTATAGACAATTTCCTTCTGTCTCTTGGTCTTGGCTGCCATCCATTGAAGGATTCTCAAATCCTCTATTTCTCATGTAAACTATGTACACAGCTATATATCTGACTCCTTCTACATTGCTTGAATGTACAGCATATTCAATGTAAAACTGAATTCTTCTCCAAACCTGTTCTCTTCCACACACGGCACCACCAACCACTCACTATTAAAGGAGCAACGTGGGAGATGTCCTTGCCTCTCTGTCTTTGTGATCCCCTAAATCCAATCAGTCACAAGGCCAGCCAATTTCACTCCAGAAAAATCCCATTTGAATCTGTGTATTTCTCATATTATCATTCCAATCTGTGCTGCCTCATTTTCTCCTGCTTCCTTACCTTCTGGATTTTCTGTGTCCTCTCTTGCCCCCATCCAAGTTACTTTAACTGGAAATTCAGAACATAATTTTTAAACTGTAGAAATGATCATAATATTTCTTCATTTAAAATTCTCTGTGAAATCATCACCACTCTTAAGATGAAGTCAAAATGCTTAACATGGATTATTAGATATTCTGAGAACGTATTATTCCTATCCCAATATTATGTGCTATTCTCCAGGCAGATTGAATTTCATATACAGCCCTTCAAGCCCCAAACAGTAGCCTTTAAAAACTAAAATATTTACTATTTGACACATTCTAGAAAAGTTTCCTAACCCTGCTTTAGATATAAGCTTAGTTTCCTCCACTATGTGTCCCTTGATGTTCTTGAATTTCCCAGTTATCACATCCATGCTTTATATTACAATTAGCTTCTTTTAACGTCTCTTTCACACTGGATTCTAAACCCTCTAGAGTTACCATATCCATATCCATCGTTATCATACTGTATCCCAAGTGTGTAGTACGTGGTAATCTCAGCAAACATTTTTTTTTTAATTAGCCAAAATGAAAGTGAAAATAAATAACGTCTTTCACATTGCTGGGGTTCACATATAGATCCTGAGAGCACTTCCATGGGTATAAGACTAGGGCTATTATTTATCTTAATTTTTTCAAAACGATAATTACTTATGCACGTTGTCCCAGCCAAATAATTAATAGTTCCTTCTTTCCCTCTCAAAAGTATCCTACTTTGGAGCAAGTTAAGAAACTTAGAAAATGTTATAGGCCCAGCTGTCTGAAAGAAGGGATTTCCTAGACCATTGATGTAGAGACGGTAGTGACCTTTGTATAAAAATGGCAGAACTCTTCTGCTGGGAAAAGAATCATCATAACAAGTAGTTCAGAATCCAGAAAACTTATCAATAAAATACTGCATTTATGAAACATAAAAACTAAAATACATTTTGTTTACTGACCTGGAAATGAGCTTATTATTTTTAACATGGTCGTTATGTGAAAACACATGGAAAATAACCAAATTCTTGGAAATCAATCTATCATGAGTTTGGAATAGTCAGTATATTTTACAATTAATGAATATCTTTTTGGTAAGTTCTTTTTTTGTGTGTGCCATGCACAATCATGCCAAATGGAGAATCGGCTGTTCTGACTAATCAGTTTTTGGGAATGATGAGTCATTTGAGGATACAGAATTTAGGAACTGAAATCACATCTGACTCAATGCCCTTCTTTTGTGAATACAGATGTGGAAGACCAGGGAAGTAAATGTTGCTACGGTGTGTAAAGCTCCTTCAGCAATATTAAATACACAATAATCAAATATCATATTTATACTTTATTTCTTTTTAAAATGATTTAGAAATCATTTTGAATTTTTATGCTTCAGCTCATCATACTGAAATCTATTTTCCACTTTAGGCATACGTGAATCTTCCCTATCCAATAGAAAATATTTTAAAATTTCCCGTTCATTTCTTTTCTAAATGTCTTGCCATCACTGGTCTGAGGTCTAGTCCAAACTCATCAAATACACATCTAATATTATCAATAACAATGTTAGAACTGACCACGTATGATGTATAGACAGACACTAACCTTATGTAACTCTTCTCCTCATTACAAACAATCAGATGAAGGAAGTGCCACCAATTCAGAAATTTTAAAATGAAAAAACTAGTAGTGCTAGGGGCAAACAAGTTGAGCAGGAATACATAGCTGAAAAGTGATACAGATGGGGCTTATGTCCGACCTTTCCAAGTTGACTAAGAATTATAATACCCATTTCCTTTGGAGGTTGCACTAGCCACTCCCTATAAGCTACTTCAGCTTCTCTCAGTCCCATCTCTTACTCCAGTTTGCTGTGGCTCCCAGTTCCATGAAGAGAAGGTTAACTGTGCCTTGCCTTCTGCCCAGGGGGCCTTTCTGATGCTACTGCATGAGGTGAACCACTTAGTGTTCATACATGTGTAACCAAGATATTTTTGGCCAATCACAGACATGAATCTCTGTCTTCTCCCTTTGCCCATGAACAGTTTTTAAATACCTTTTGTAAGGGTCTTCAAAAAACCTCCCAAGGTCAGTGCTTCCTGTAGGCATCCTGAGTTGCTTCCTCCACTTTGTTTTACTACTGCTGTCCCTCATTCCTATTCCCTGGGACCACTTCCCAAATCAATAACCTATGTGCACGGCTTGGTCTTGGGCCCTGCTTTTGGTGGCATCCAGGATAAGAAGAAGCCATTTCCTCCACCATCTGAAATCATCTTGTCTCTATCCCTCAGCTTTATAGAACTATATTCAATAGCTAACAAACTTTATCTGAAGAGGAAATCCCCTGTCTCGGATGGACCTGACTTCTTCATTTCCTGTGAATAGCAGAGCTATCTGCATCTGTAGGGTCTCAGGACCATGTTGAGAATATTTGTCTACCTCTGCTGGAAGCCCTTATGATTAGTCAGGCTCCTTGAGTTGGAAACATAAGGATTTATAATGAAAAAGAATCACAGTAAAAACAGAAAGAATGAAAAGAAAACAAACCAATAAAGAACCTATCCTATCATAACATTGGAGGTTCTGGTATTTGCTGGCTTTGGAGGGAGTTCAAAATAAATGAAAGAAATGTGTATTTTATTAAATGCTAATATTTAGAAGATGGGGGGGAGAAAGATAAATGCTTCCAATCATATTTGCAAATATGAGGCATCTTCTGTGCCCTCCAAAATAGTTACATGTTTTCCTCACATTTGAGTAACCTACTCAGATTTGGAAGTAATGCCTGGGACAAATAAGAAAAATGTACTCAGAGTAGCGAAGCTGCACATGCATCTCACCAACAGAGATGGGCACCACACTATGCTCTCAGCCTAGACCATAATACAATAATGAGCTCTCTCTAGCCAAGTTGCAGCTGCCCACCGACTTCCTCCACAGGAAGAGCCTATTGCTTCTGATCCCACATAGACGAGCCTATAATAAACTCTATCCTTCCTTGAAACATCTGCTATTGTTAACATGATCTCTATTTGTCTTGAAGTATAAATAGTCCCCAAATTTCAAGAGTTCAGAATACACTGAACCGTAACAGCATAGCTTCTTCCTTTTCTTTTTGGTAGGAGCCTTATTCCTCTCTTGGGTTTTGAAATTCATTTCAAGAACAACAATGAAATAAAATGGAGAGGAAGATTTGAGAGGGTCAGGAGTACTCGAGGGGGTCAGAAATGAACAGTTCTCCTTGGTTTTGTTTTTAGTGTATTTGCCGTAATTCACATCGACAATGAATTTGAGCCATTTTCTGAATACTCTTCTCCCCACTGAAGTTAAGAATTTATCAAGATTAAGTCAAGAGGAGAAACCCATTTATTGTTACTTATTCCTTATTTAGTACTCCATGTGGTTTACAGTGTTTGAATATATTAACTTTTTAATTTTGCTTGAGCAAAACACTTCTTATTCTTTATAATTCACATACTTCTTTTCAAGAAGAGAAAACTAGGTGATCATCAGCCTTTTCTGCCCATATAGTTGGTCTTTTGGCAAAGACCAAAGCACTGAGGTCTGACAGATCAGGCCTTGCACTAGGTAAACTGGCTTTGCTTCTCTGAATCTCAATGTACTCCTCAAAATGATGGATAAAATGCATATTAATTTTATAGTACTGTTAAAGTAATGAATGAAATAGTACATGTAAAGTATTTGATAAATACCAATAGTAGAGGATAGTCACTTTTTAGAGGTGTGACTGAAATTTCTAGCCTGACTGAGACAGTCTATGGTCCTCGTATCTGAACTCAGATGTACAGGAATAAATCCCACATGAATATTCAGCTGAGGGGTTAAAACAGATAAAAGACTTAGAAGAAAGCCTAGCAGGGGGTTAAGTTTATAGCTCAGTGACAGAGGACTTTCCTCTCATGCAGAAGCTCTGAGTTCAATTCCCAGCCCTGCCAACACCCCCCAAATACTAGCAGTTTGCAAACACTTTACAAATGTTAGCTATTTATCATTACATTAATAATGCACAATTAATTATCCTTATTATTTCCATCAGTTTATTGAATGAGCCAGACTCAGCAGGTGCAAGGGAGGAGATTTAGTATTTCTAAACAATTATCATTTAAACTCATGCTGACTTATGATTTTTCTCAGATCCTGGGATGAGACTCTAGGAAGAGGATACAATTTTTTTGATTACTTTCAAATATGAAAAATCTCAAACCAATCTAGTATCATCTCAGATCCTTTCAAAAACCTCTTACTTTCCCCTGCCTGAGATCGTCTCAGTGACAGGGACAGGAGGGAATTTGGGTTGACTTTTCACCATTTTCCTTTATTCCTCCTCCTCCTCCACTTACTTTGAGGACTCTGGTTCTCTAGGTTTGAGCTTGGAGCCTGGAGTTGAGAGAAGGGAGTGCAATACAGTGTGAAAAAGATCATCCTTGACTAAAAATGTTGGTAATACATTTGCCTGGATGGACCCTTTATGGAATCAGAAACTTCTGTTGGTTCAACAAAGATTTAACCTTGGAATCTGCACTTATCCACCAGGCATGGGAAGTGCCTGTTCCAATAGGCCATTTTAAGACTTCTCTGGTAGCCTTTTGTGTGATGTCTATAACTCACTTAATGCGACCTCATCCTCTTGGGTGGGTGCCTGTCAACATGATCCATAATGCACTTCTCTAACAGGCCCATATCTGGTCTAGTTGGCCAGGTGTCTTTTTGCTCAGCAAGCTGGACATGGAGCTTTCTTCAGCATAAGTTGCTTCAACCAATCTCTTAGTTGTAGAGTTTTCTGAGTATTAGACAACAATCTCTATCTATAAATTTCTGCTAGTGATGCCTTGAAGACCAAGTTATTTAGTGTGAAATATGAGGGCAAGCACTATGTTCCACCTGCTGTGAGAAGAGATGGAGAATGCATAACACAATGAAACTGTCTACAAATGATCTTCCCCACAGTCTTCTCTCATGGCAATGAATTCTCACCCCCTCCTGTGTACTGGAGATACAGGATGGGCCAGATAAACAGAGATCACACTAGGTTTCAGCCACTTCCTTTACAAGCCCCAAAGAGATGATCTTACTCTGCATTGTCCAACATAGTAGCCACTTACTACATGTAGCTATGTAGATTTAAATTTTAATTAGTCAAAATAATATAAAGCAAAAAATGAAGTTCCCCAGTTTCATTAGTGATGTTATAAGTGCTCAGTTCCTACATGTGGCTGTCAGTTACCATGTTAGACAGCACAGACAGAAATTTTTCATCATTGCAGAACATTGCATAGAGAGGGCAAACACTCCAAAATCTTCCCTTGAAGGCAAATGTTTTCTAGACTGTTATTTTGTCATTAGACCTTAGAGCCTCTGCTAAGTTATAATAGATGAGGAAGATTCACATTTACCAGTTTGTTACATAATCAGTAAGCAGATTTTTAACATCTGGATTCTGGATAAGGATATGTCAAAGCACATGAATATAAGACCATTTTTAAATGTTTATATCATACATAAAGTGGAAATGATTAATTAAAATTCTATGATTGAATCTCAAGTCTAAAAAAAACCCACTCCACTACAGTAAACATTTCCATCATTCCTAATTACAGGATGGAACACAGAATATCATTCACCAAAGCTATATATCCTCTAGGTTTTATAGTTTTATAATCCATGTAAATTTTCTTTTATTTTTCTAAAAGCAACCCTGAAGAGCAGGCAGAACCATTATTAGCATGCCTGCCCATGGCACGAATGGGGAAATGAGCTCAAAGAACATAAATGACTTGCCAAAGGTGACTGGGAGAGTCAAGAATGCTAAAGCTCCTTCCACCTCACTGCGCTTCTTCCTGAAAGACAGGAAGAACCTGGGAAAGAAATTCTTACTAACACAGAAAAAGCCGGAATTCAGATTGAGCTGCTCTCAAAGATCATCACGATTTTCATTTATCAATTATGTATCTTCTCCCAGATGCCTAGAATGCTCAGAATTAAAATTAAAGGCTAAATTTTATTAACAGGATGCTGAGAAACACCTGGTTTGATGAAGGACACAAAAGAAATACACTGGAGGATTTCCATTTCCTTCAGCAAAATTGGGAGCTATGTTTTGGTTTTGTTGAGAACAATCCCACTTTGCCTGTCAAGGATATCTTGTTATTTATTCAACAATAGCAATCCAGTCAGTGCCAGCTCTAGGAGGACATGGAGAGAAATGTGTCACCTAATAGAGTCACTTGACCTCAGATCATGCTGCTGATAGGGTACATGCCTACCTACAGTAGATGCTGGTTCATTCGTTCTCTCTCTCTCTCTCTCTCTCTCTCTCTCTCTCTCTCTCTCTCTCCTCTTGTAACCATGCTTAACGAAAAATCAGAAGAAATATAAGGGAATGAGAGATGCCAAATTCCACAGGGATAGGGAAAAGAATCCAATTAGAAGCAGAAAGTCCAAAAGTGGCTTCAATTGTCTTTATAAGCTTTGAAAAGTTATACTTCTAGAGGTAGATGGTGGGTATGCACATGTTCATTATGCTTGTCTTTATAGCACAAAGGTGGAATTCTTTAAAATCAAATAAGTTTTTAAAAATAAGAGAGCAAAGTTACTAAAGCTGCTTTTGCTGGAATGCAGATTATTTTTATAGGTACTTTGGTCTTAAGTTATTTGTTGAAAAACAAATATATATATATGGCCAACAGAAGACTAAAACAATGTTCTCTGAATAAGGCTTTGCCCAGATATGCTAACAAAAGAGAGGTATGAGATTGAAATGGTTTTCTTTTAACGTAGCTTGACCACATCCTTCCTATGAGTCACTGCCACACTCTTGACCTAGATGGAGGAGCTGAGAAGAGAGATCAAATTATCTGTGTTTGCCAATGGCATGATCCTATATTTAGAAGACCCAGAAAAATTCTACCTGAACACTTTGAGAACTCATAAATGAACTCAATAAAGTGGTAGAATACAAAATAAACACCCATAAATCAATCATGTTCCTACACTCCAAAGATGAATCAGCTGAAAGAGAAATTAGGAAAACTATACCATTCATCATAGCCTCACAAAAAAAGAAAAAAAGAAAAACTTGGGAATCCATCTAACCAACCAAAGAGGTGAATGTAAGATCTCTACAATTAAAACTATAGAACACTAAAGAAAGAAATTAATGAAAACTTAACAAGTGGAATGATCTCCCATGTTCTTGGAAAGACAGAATTAATGTTGTCAAAATGGCCAGTCTACCAAAAGCACTATACAGATTCAATGCAATTTCCACAAAATTCCAACAACATTCTTCATAGAAATAGAAAAGACAGTCATGAAATTCATTGGAAAAAAAAGAGATCCAGAATAGCCACAGAAATCCTTAGCAAGAAAGCAAAGCAAGACACATCACAATGTCACACTCCAAATTATACTACAGAGCTATTGTAACAAAAATAGCATGGTATTGGAACCAAAACGGGCATAAAGATGAATGGAATAGAATAGAAGACACAGAGACAAACCCACATAAATACAGTTATCTCATACTAGACAAAGGTTGCAAAATTATACATTTGAGAAAAAAATGGCCCTTTTAAGCAGTGGTGCTGGAAAAACTGGAAATCCATGTATAGCAAAGTGGAATTTAACTCCTATCTCACATCCTGCACAAAATTCAACTCAAAGTGGATCAAAGACCTAGAAATTAGAACAGAAACCCTGCACCTGCCAGAAGAAAATATAGGTCCAACACTCCCAACAGGTTGACTCAGGAACTGTCTTCCTTACAAAAGTCCTAAAGCACAAGAAGTTAAATCAGGAATCAATAAAATGGGATGGCATCAAATTATAAAGCTTCTTCCCAGCAAAGGAAACAATCAAGAGTGTGAAGACAGAGCCTACAGCATGGGAGAATATCTTTGCCACCTGCTCCAAAGATAGGGCATTAATATTCAGGATATACAAAGAACTCAAAAAACTTAACACCCAAAAAACAAACTACCCAATCAATAAATGGGCAAAGGCATTAAACAGATACTTCTCAAAGAAAGAAAGAAAGAAAGAAAGAAAGAGTCAACAAATATATTTAAAAATGTTAAATATCTCTAGCAATTAGAGAAATGCAAATAAAACTACACTGAGATTTCATCTGTCTCCAAACAGAATGACAATTATCAAGAATGCAAGTAAAAATAAATGTTGGTGAGGACTTGGAGAAAAGGGTACACCCAATACACAAAGAGGGAATGAAGGGAAGAGAGACGGGATGGGATATGGAAAGACAGTAAATGAATCTAATATTACTTTCCTATGTACATATATAAATATACCACAGTGAATCTCACCATTGTGCACATTCATAAGAAACTAATTAAAAAAAATAACTATGGGTAAATGAAAGAAAGATCAATAGAGAAAAGGGAACAGGGGGTTGGGGAGGAAGGGGAATGAGAGGTACTAGGGATTGAATTAAAACATGATGAATTCCATGCTTTTATAATTATGTCAAAATGGATTCTACTGTCATGTATAACTAAAATGAAACAATAAAAATACCCATCACCAACTTCAGAAAGAATCATGTAAATATGTTCAAATGTACAAAAAATAATACAATAATTTGAGTTTATTCAGAGGTAGAAGTTCAAGGTAGAAGAGCCTATTCTCACATTAACTTAAGAAAAGCAGCACACTTTAGCTATTGCGAATTGTGCTGCTATAAACATTGATGTAGCTGTGTCCCTGTAGTATGCTGTTTTTAAGTCATTTGGGTATAGACTGAGAAGAGGGATAGCTGGGTCAAATGATGGTTCCATTCCCAATTTTCCAAGAAATATCCATACTGCTTTCCATATTGGCTGCACCAATTTGCAGTCCCACCAGCAGTGTATGAGTGTGCCTTTTTCCCTACATCCTTTCCAATACTTATTGTTGTTTGTATGCATAATAGCTGTCATTCTCACTGGAGTGAGATAAAATCTTACAGTGGTTTTGATTTGCATTTCTCTAATTGCTAGAGATGATAAAAATTTTTTTCATGTATTTGTTGATTGATTGTATGTCATCTTCTGAGAAGTGTCTCTTCAAGTCCTTGGCCCATTTATTGATTGGGTTATTTATTTATTTATGGTGTTTAGCTTTTTGAGTTCTTTATAGACCCTAGAGATTAGTGCTCTATCTGATGTGTGAGGGGTAAAGATTTGCTCCCAAGATGTAGGCTCTCTATTCACCTCACAGATTGTTTCTTTTGCTGAGAAGAAACTTTTTAGTTTGAGTTCATCCCATTTATTGATTCTTGATTTTAATTCTTGAGCCACAGGAGTCTTATTAAGGAAGTTGGGGCCTAATCCCACATGATGGAGATTAGGGCCTACTTTTGCTTCTATTAGATGCAGGGTCTTAGGTTGTATTCCTAAGTCATTGATCCATTTTGAGTTGAGTTTTGTGTATGGTGAGAGACAAGGGTTTAATTTCATTTTGTTGCATATGGATTTCCAGTTTTCCCAGAACCATTTGTTGAAGAGGCTGTTTTTTTCCAGTGAATGTTCTTGGCACCTTTGTCTAATATAAGATAACTGTAATTTTGTGGGTTAGTCTCTGTGTCCTCTATTCAATACCATTGGTCTACTAGTCTGTTTTGGTGCCAATACCATGCTGTTTTTGTTATTATTGTATTATATTTTTGTTTTATAGTATAGTTTAAGTCCTGGTATAGTGATGTCACCTGCTTCACTCTTCCTGCTAAGGATTGATTTAGCTATTCTGGGTCTCTTATTTTTCCAGATGGATTTCATGATTGCTTTTTCTATTTCTATGAGGAATGTCATTGGAATTTTGATCAGAATTGCATTAAATCTGCATAGTGCTTCATCAACGTTTATAATAGCACAATTCACAATAGCTAAACTGTGGAACCAATCTAGATGCCCTTCAATAGATGAATGGATTAAAAAATGTGGCATATATACACAATGGAATATTACTCAGCAATAAAAGAGAATAAAATCATGGCATTTGCAGGTAAATGGATGGAGTTAGAGAAGATAATGCTAAGTAAAGTTAGCCAATCCCAAAAAACCAAATGCCAAATGTTTTCTTAGATATAAGGAGGCTGGATTCATAGTGGGATAAGGAGGGGGAGCATGGGAGGAATAGATAAACTCTACATAGGGCGGAGGGGTGGTAGGGGAAGGGAGGGGGCATGGGGTAATTAATGATGGTGGAATGTGATGGTCATTATTATCCAAAATACAGGTCTGAAGACACAATTGGTATGAATATACTGTGTAAACAACCAGAGAAATTGTGCTCTATAGTGTAATAAGAATTGTAATGTATTCCATTGTCATATATAAATAAAAAGAAAAGCAGCACAAAGCTCCTGCTCAGCTGGGTCTGGAGTATTGAGTGGGGCTGACTGTGAAGCTGCTGCCTGGCTGCTCTGCATGTCTTATCTTCCTCCCTTTCCTGGTTATGGATCCTGACCTCTCCCACAGAGATCTAGAACTGAAATCTTGTCAATACCATTCCTCCATTATTTTGGATCTAGTGATTGATCCTGAAGTGCTAGTGGCCAAATAAGAATTATCCATATTAACCCAGGTCTGATATACAAATCTTGAAAAAGAAGTGTTTTCACCAGGGCTTACTGAGCTGGGATAACTGAGTCTATTCCCCCTCTTCCTCACCACCATTGTGTATAACAAAAGCTCTTGGACCTCGGGAGAAAATTAGGCTAAGTGTCATGAGCAGCAGAGGTAAGCACAAAAGAGAAAGAGAGATGTCGGCAGCATTTTGTCCTTGGCCTCAGTTCCTGTTAGTCCTCAAGGGCCTGGTTCTTCTACTTCTTCAATTCTGTTAGAGTTTGCAATGTCCTTCCCAGAGGCACAAGCCAAATATCGATCTGTTGCTTACGGTTCTCATGGTTGTGACTCACTTAACATTTAACAGGGATGAGAGGTGGGAGGGAAAGGGAGAGAGAAGGGAAATTGCATGGAAATGGAAGGAGACCCTCAGGGTTATACAGTGGAGGGGGTAGAGAGAGAGGAGGGGAGGGGAGGGGAGAGGTGGGGAGGGTGGAGGATGGGAAAGGCAGCGGAGCACAACAGACACTAGTATGGCAATATGTAAATCAATGGATGTGTAACTGATGTGATTCTGCAATCTGTGTATGGGGTGAAGGTGGGAGTTCATAACCCACTTGAATCAAAGTGTGGAATATGATATGTCAAGAAATTTGTAATGTTTTGAACAACCAACAATAAAAAATTAAAAAAAAAATAACATGAAAAAAAAATATTTTGAGTAAGTGATCTCCTGACAGGCAGGATAAGGAAGGAGATTCTGGGAAGAGAGAAGCCGGACACAGTCATGAAAGCATACAGCACCATTGCAGAAGAAAGTAGCCTGGGTTCAGAGGGATGAACTCTGTCAAGAAACAAGGCCAGCATGTAGGCAAAAGCCAGACTGAGAGAAAAAGACTTTATTTTTTTTTTTTTAACTCTCACTTCAAGTACCACCATGTGTCTCAATGCAAAGGGCCTTACACTTGACAAGGTGACCCAGCAGAGAAAACTTAGGTTAAATAAACCTTGGATAAGTAGTTATTTTCTAATGGTTAAAATTTCTGCTTCATCTCAGAGCATTAACATTTTAATAGTGGCCTGTGCCACACAAAAAATCTTTACTATACCCAAAGGATCCACTTTTTATGCTGGAATTCAAGCCCAGTGGGCAGGCAAGTTGAACAGACCTTGTAGGAGGGAAAGGAACCACTCCCCAGCTTCCTTCAAATCATGCCACTCTGTGAACCAAGGCTTACTTGGCCTCCCAGCAAGCCCTGCTCCCTCTCTAAACCACTCTTCCAAGGTGTGCACCACATTCTCCCAACAATGTGCAGAATGCTGTTTACTCTAGGAATCTCACCCACACCTACTACTTCCTCTTGGAAAGAAAAATCCAGGGAAATGTTGTCTTTGAGTTTCCACTGAATCACAAGTAGTACTACTGATGTTCGCAGACTATAAATGTAGATCTAGTCACTGTTTCCTAAGAGTTAAAATTTTAGAGGACACATAGAAATATTAAAAATTCCCTTGCAGATTATCTACTTGAAGTTTAAGCAATAAGGTTATTCCTGGTGGGATCTGAAATTGAGCACGGAGAAAAGATTATACTGCCATACTATGTCACAATCATTAAATAACATTTATTATCTGCCATCTGATCTATAGATAAATAGAGATGGTCTCAATGAAAGTGATTTATGATATTTCCTGCTTTTTCACATAAAATGAGAACAACTATAAATGGAGACATAATCAAATAAAAAAGCATGGAAGTGGCATTTAAAGTTGATAATGCAGTTCCACACAATGATAGATGCAAGCACCCTGAATCAAGACAAAAGCAAATACAAATTCAATGATCATGTGTTTGCAGTTTATTTCCTATTTATGTTGTGAGAAATTATCATTTAACTACTTGTAACATGGTACAGGAGTTATACTGTGTGTACTTAAGCCATTCCAAACATTTCACCACCTTACTTAATTCAGTACATAGTCCTTAGAGGCTTATGAAACTCTAAGCTAACAAGAATGACCACATGCCAATATACTGACATGACAGCTTCATAGAAATGTGCAAAGAACAGCCAATTTAAGTACTTACACAGATTGGACTTCAGTGTCAGTCAGATGTTAAAAGTTTCAGAAACAGGTAACACACAGTAATATAGAACATGCCAAAATAAGAGTTAGATTATGTTTTAGGCAATTTTTTCCTATAGATCAAAAAAGGAAATCGAATTTAGAACAAGGATTTTCAATCTCAGAATTATTAACATTTGGAGCTAGATAATCCTTTATTGAGGAGGCTATGTAACACATAGTAGGATGCTTAGTAGCCTCCCTGGTCTCCACCTGTTGGGTCCCCAGAGCAATCTCTGCAGTTGTGACAGATAAAACTATCTTCAAATATTTCCCACTGTCACACAGAGACAAAGTTAACATTAATCACTCTCCCACTCCATTGAGAACCACTGACCTAAAGAATTCTTATGAGAACCAAATGAAAAAAAGTTACTGTTTTTATAAGTTGTAAGTTACCTTACAAATAATCATATTTCTTTATATAATAATAGAACATTTTTCCAATCTTTTAATTGGACAAATTACATTTTTTAAATGGCATTCTTTCTTTTAGTAAAAACATAGTTATGTTTTTGGCCGGGTGTAGTGACTTTGGCCACATACATCAAGAAACAAGTCTTGCAGCTCTTCAAGAACAAGATCATTCTTTTCTCATATTTGTATCCCCAGAGCCTAATCCAGTTCCTGTATACATGGCTTGTATCCATAACTCTTTTGTGAAAGAAACAGAAAATCTTCATCAGGAGCAGTTGTGCACGACTATAATCCCAGCTTTTCAGGAGGCTGAGGCAGAAGGATCATGAGTTCAAAGCCAGCCTCAGCAAAAGCAAGGTACTAAGCAACTCAGTGAGACCCTGCTTCTAAATAAAATACAAAATAGGGCTGGGGATACAGCCCCTGAGTTCAATCCCCAGGACACAAATACACATACACACACACAAACACACACACACAGGAGGTCTTCAAAGAGAATTTACTGTGTATATTTTAAGAATGTTTCAACTTCAATGATTCTCATGAATGACATATATTTGGCATTTCTAACACTAGAAAAGCTCCTCCACAGGAGTGCATGGTTGGGGGGTGGGCATTGCTAATGAAACATCCTTAATCTATTCTACTATGAATTATATTTTTATATTATGCTAAGATTTCAATAATTTTCAGAAAGTTATCAAGTCTCCACTGCCACCAGAATAATTCACATTGCCATTATGGATCACTGAGATCAAACTAATAACTCATTCGTCTCTTATCTACTTTCACAAACTTCTTCCTTCCCGAGTTTTAAAAATGCCAAGTAAATTACATAAGCCTCCGTTGAGAGCAGAACAAAATTCCATTTTTTAAAATATGTCCCTCAAGACTCCTCAGGACTTGACTTCCCTCCAGGTTCCCATTCTTGTCTCAGGCTGCTCATCTGCCTTCCATTCTCCATCAGTCCTTTACCCTTCTCTCCTCTTAATGCTCAGGCTCTTCTCACTTGGGGCTTTCTCAAAAAATTCTCATTGCTTAGAAGACTTTTTCCTCCATACATTATTACCTGGCCATCTCCAACTCCATGTTGGTCTCAGTGTGCACTTCCATGAACACTAGCCACCCTCCACTGGCCACCACCATCAACATTCTTAACTATGATGCAATTATGGCACACCCGTTTTTCTTCTTTATAGCATTTATAATAGTTGCAATCATACATTTGTGTGTGTGTGTGTGTGTGCTTTGTCTCTTATGGTTTACTTCTTCTAATAGAATGTTATAACAAGGTGTCATTTTGTACACTAGTACCTGGCACACAGGAAATGTCCAATAAGTATCTGTTGAATCAATGATTTCCTAAGTGAATAAGTGTGCACATTTTAACTTGAACCTCCTAAAGGAAAAGCTCTGGAAGCAACAATAGCCATTTTAGACTAGAAAAGAGAAAATTTTCAGATAAGAAATGTATTTGAGGGTCAGCAAGGCCAAGAAGGACCAATCCTTCACAGCACAGTGTATCTGCACCTATTTCTTCCTTCAGTGAAGAAGACTGACCCAGCATCTCTTCTCTTTAAATGCCCCCCAATTCATCTTCATTGAGGGTTATTATTTTCCTTAAAGCAGCTTAGAACTAAACAGGTAAACATGCAGCGAGAGCTTTGGTTCCCCAGTGGATAGTGATACCTTTGTGCCCTCTTGCCTCTGTGACAAACAATAAAATGTTATATGTTGCTCATCTGCTTGCAAACACCTCAAATAAAGGCTCTCCTGCCTTAAAATGTATTTCCCAAGTTCTTCATTCCATTAGTTTTATTTCCCCTTTCTTTACCAATCTCACTTACTGTATTGTTCCATCTACCACTTTATTCCAGATAAATTTTAGTTTTAACTCTAGCTGCAATTTATTTACCAAGCTCCAATCCCAGAGGTTTCAACCACCTGATGAATATCTCACTGGCTCCTCTTCCATAAGGTGGGCACTCCAAACTCTTTAAAGCAAAGCTTAAGCAAGCATACTCTTCTTTCTCATCCCTCCATATCTGCTTTTGCAACCTCTATCCTCCAAAATAGGCTGTCTATGGACAATAGAGACAATGTTGATTCTTTTCCACAGTCCTCAAAAGTCAGAAGTAAGGAAACTTTGATTTCCTCTCTTATTTCTTTGATCTATTCCATCCTTTCCATACTAGTTGCCATCAATCTCTTCCAAGTCAATGTATTTCCTCCAAATCTAAACAATTGGGACAGTATCCTCATGAGTCATTCTACTTGGTCCATGCTCCAAACTATTTTTTCATTCTGTTTCCTGATGCCTGATCAATCTTCCTACAGGCTGTGCTCTGTAGCCTAGCTTCCTATAGGCTCCTCCTCTGTTCCAAAATCTTCAAGGCCTTCTCAATGGTTACTGAAGTAAAAACACAAGTGTTATTAGTATTTTGGTTGGACAGTAAAGTCTCTCCATCAATATGGCTCCACCCTCTCTTTCTGCTCAACATGTTTTCCACACTGCATCCAAAGGAAAAGCCTCATGTTTTGTAAAACTGAGTTGTTTATTTATGCCTAAACTGAATATGAAAATCTCTTTTCTTTTTCTGCCAAAATCCTACCAACTATACCAATAAATGCTCTTGGAATATGGTATATATATTTTCGCATACATACATTGATGTTATTGGAGTAACTACTTGGGTTACCCCTCCTACTAAATTGTTATCTTAAAGTTAAAATAGAATCTTACTTATATGTTCTCCACAGAGCTTATATGCAGGAATTACCATAGGTACTTACAATAAAAGCTTGAACACTAAATTCAGAAAGACCTGGACAAAAATCCTGGTTTTACCACTTGCTATATAATCTTTAGCAAAGTCCTGAAACTCTGAGATGCTAAGTTTCTTCATATTCAAAATGTAGCTGCAATCCCAGAGTTTCCAACCCCTGCTGAATATCTCAGTGGTACCTCTTCCCTCTGGTGAAATAATATGAAAGATAATACAATAACTTCCTAAGTTATTGTAAAGATAAATAAAGCACTAACACAGTGTCTAACATGTGAAAGGCACTGGGTAAGACCTTTATTAGATGGTAATAGAGAACAAGACGTGTTGGTTAAGTTAAAATAAAATTAGCTTAATAAATCTTTCCTGCCCTCCAGGAGGTTATAATCTGATGGCGGAGAGAGTTACCATCATGTGTTATTATTATTAAGCATTCTAAGGAAAATGTAACATGAATGAATGATATCACCAGTAAATTCCAAGGTTGTGCAGCAGGGAGATTTCCTTCCTCCTGGGTGGATACGGTGTGTCCCCTGAAGTACAAGCAGCCTCTGCAAACTCCCCTGCCACATGAAACCCCCACAAGAATGGGCTTACTCTGATGAGTAAAGGGTTACTCATTTGCTTTTTCTTTAAAAGAAATAAAATGACAGTCATTTTAAATGAGCCATTAATCATTTATTTACTTCACTAATTACTTTACTGATTTCTTTTTTAATTACCTTTTTATTAAAGGCATCCTAATACAGGGACTAAAAATCTGGTCTGAACTGCACTCGGCCTTCCAGTTTAGATCAAGTATAAGAAGTCTGGTTCCATAGGTTGCATGATCTTAAAGGAGTCATCCTGTCCTGAGACCTCCTTAATATCAACAGTAGCATAAGAAATGTGGATATACTTTTTATAGGAAGCATCTAGCAAAGAGTGAGGTGATGAGCCCCACTTTAAAACAATTCAGTGAGTTCATATGGTAGGTCTACAAAGCTTTCTCTCCATGTCATAAGCAAAGAAAACCTTTGCTAGTGCTCCACCTCTTGCACCATTAATCCCCCAGCATGAAGGACCCAGTTTGGAAAGTGGAATATAAAGAATCTGGCCTTTCTAATTACCAGATAGGTATCATATAGATAGATAAATGTCAGAATTTATGCCTATAAACCTATTGACTATTGAAGCACAATTCAGGTTATGTGGAACAATTTTGAAAGAAATGGGGAAATTAATTACTGAGAATTTCAAAGAGTGATGATGTATTTTTTAACTCTCAAACTGGAAGTTAAAATAAGAATGGTTATTTAAAAACAATCAAAGGTGAGATGACATTTTTGATGGGTTGTATGTTTGTGTGCAATCAAGTGATTTAGGATACTTTTCAGATTATGTGTGTGTGTGTGTACATGTTTGTTTTGTTTGTGTGTGTTTAATCTTGGTTTCCTGGAATCACTGTGCATCTTAGTCTGAATTATGGCACTAAGATATCCATTTCCTAATCACAGTACCTATGAATGTTACCTCTGTGGCAAAAGAGATTTTGTTAAGTTAAGGATCTGAAGGTGGGAGGATGTACTGGATAAATTATCCAGGTGGGTTCTAAATGTAGTCATAAGCATCCCAATGAGAAAGAGGCTAAGGAAGTTTTGATTACAGAAACAGGAGAAGGCAATGGAACCACAGGGACAGAAATTAGAATGCTGTAGGGACCATGCTAATAACAAAGAGCAAGCCGGATATAGCTAAAAATTCCCATCATGAAGTGAACAAAATGAAGATAACCCCCAGGTGTGCTACTGCAGGGAGAAGAAGGTCAGAAAGAAGAAATACTACAGGAGCACTTTGCATGCCCTGTGGCTTGGCTCTTCTTGGTTTGGCCCTTTATGGAAAAGTTAAGGTGGATCCAGAAATAAAAGGAAGTACTTGAAAACGAGTTAGGCTGCTATAAAATAGCTGGTCTTCTCGTGACCCACTCGTGCTTCTGCTATAGGGCCTCCTCCCCAGGCAGGTGAAGGGGTCAGATGACCTGGCTGGCTTCCCCACTAGTGGTTAGTCAGCACACCAGCATGAAGGATGTGCACCCAATCATCTGGAATAGGCATCTGGATCTTTTTTAAGTAGGACTAAACAGTTGCTCCTTGTTCCAAAACACTTTTCTGTTTCTGTTGCTATTTTCAGTTCCAAGGTAAATGAAGAGCCATGCGGATGCACAGCAATTGAAACCTTGCCCCTGTTTTGGAAGAGATGTGACTCAGGGTTTCCTTAAAAGGAATTATTCATCGTGTAGCCCATTATGTTCATATTTCATTGGAATAAGGAGGAAAATGGAAAGAAAAGAAGAACTACAAAGAAGAAGGAAAAAATAAAAGTATGGGGGCAAGAAAGTCCAAGAAAGAAAGAAAGAGACCATAGGGTGCTTGTGCGTGACTCTCTTTCATATGGAATTAATGGTGGTTTAATGGGGTATGAAAGGATGTTTTACTGGAAACAATGAGGAACAATTGTCTAGCTCACGTTTCATTTCACAGGTCATTATTGCATTAAGAAGTAAATCGACCAAGTCCGGTAAATAACATTCTGCGTATTGCCGAGAGCTTCAAACCAACAATTTTAGCCATCACAAACTAATATCTCTGTCATTTTAACCCTTGCAGGGTTGTGCTAGGGGGCTAAACAATTACAGCCTTCACCCAGTTCTAGCAGGTGAGCATAATTCATTGCCCCTCTAGTCCCTTCTTTTGCAAAACCCAAGAGGCCATATTTTAGCATTGTTGTTTTGTTGATGAGCCAGACTTAGCCAAATGCAGCTCTGGTGGCCTTGAAAAACAACCCCCATTTTAGTGAGTGCTGCAGGCATCTTTAAACAGACTGCTTCCTTTGCAAAATTAATTGCTGCAAAATGCAGTGCTCCCTCATCTAAGCTTTTGCAAGCTCATACTCAGCTATTTGGGCGGGCCATAGATGTGCCTGAGAGATCTGGGGAAAATGAGCTTTTTTCCTTTATTATAGAAGTTCACATTTGTGTCACCAAGCATCATCAGGCACTGGACATCCAGAAGTTCCTTAATGCCCAAATTCTGGTTCCATTAACTCAGGGACAATTGGAGGATGAGGCAAATGCTGGCAGTAGCATAGTAAAAATCAGCAAAGATGTTTATAGTAAACAATTATAATTAAAATTTAAGTAGTAAAATACATATTTAAAATGTACATCAAAATAAAATATTTTCTTGCTTCAACTTGTGATGAAAATTAGACAAAATGATGTTAATATTCATAACATTACGTACTCATGTCAAGGTCAACAAGATTATACTGATAATTTTTACATCAAAGCTTGATATTTACCCTACAGAATAAATATGAAGTTATTCACATTTCCATAGTACTTCTGAAACAAGATAAATGAGATCTAACTTCTTTCTTGAAAGAAAAATAAAATCTTACAAAGATAGCATCTGTATTCTAATCTCTTATTTCTTACTTCACCTTGCCCAAATTTAATTAAGGCCTTAGAAAAATTATGGCATATTCCTCCAAAAAATACCCTAATCCTGAATATGTGAACATGGCAAAGGGACTTTGCAGATGTGATTAAAGTTCTTAAAGTAGGGAGGTTTTCTTGCAGTTTGAGCATTTGGAAGTAGAGAACTTTCTCTGGCTGGTTTCAGAGAGCTGTAGAAGAGAAAATGAGATTCAAAGCATGAGAGTTCACTGTTGCCTGCTTGGAAGATAAAAGGAGCCACAGTCAGGGAATGCAGGCTCCCTAAAAACTAAGCAGAAACCACAGCCTACATGAAGCAAGGAAATGGACCCTCAGTCTTACACATGGAATTGAATCTGACCAAGAACCCGAGTGTGAGACTGGAAGTGGATTCATGCCCAGAGACAGCAGAAAGTTCTCCCAGACAGCTCTGGAACAAGGACAGTCAGTCAAGTCCACCATATTTTTGACCTACTAAACTGTGAGACAATACAAGGGAGTTGTTTCGAGACATTAAAGTATTATCAATTTGCTATAGCAGCAATAGAAAACGAATGCCCAAACCAATGAAGCTGGTGATGCTCAAATGTTCAAAGTCACCATCCCAAGCACTGCCATGATAAAAAGGGGCAGCAACAGCAATGGAATATTAGTCACTAAAAGGTACTTCATGCTTATCCCATGCCAGGATGGGGTTAAGGTCTTTATATGCAATCTTTCTTTAAAGCTATCATGTTCTAGGATCTGCCCCTTTGCCACTAACGTGGTCAAACACAAAGAGTACAGCGCAGATGTATGGACAGGCTAGTTTCTACATAAGCAAGGCATAAGGAAAGTTGCATCCTATGAACATCACCCAAAAGGGGAGAGATTATTATCCATAACCACATTTTAAAAAATTAGCTTCACCTCCATTTCTGCATAGCAATTACTTTCAGAAACTTACATTCAATTTTTATTAATATGCCTCCTGTGAGGGAGCAAAGCAAATTGGAATCGGGTCCCACTGGGAGTCCTTAATTCCATAGCAGAAAGATTGGCTGCTAGGTCTAGGAAAATATCTTTTCTTCAGTTTCCCTTTTGCTGACATGCTATACCTAACATCCAACTCATTTTTCAGGATTTCTATTGGTCATATAAATGAGTTTAGAATCACTGTTCTTATTAAAATAATAAGTAGTACACGTACATGATTTTTTTAAAGAATATAACTTCCTAATCTTTCCCTCTGAGAAACAGTCCTGAATATCAGGATAGCAGATGGGTAAGAGGCATGGGATCTTTACTTTTCCATTGTATATGTTTTATTGTTTCATTTATTCATTCAACAAAAATCTGTAGGATAATTTCTTAAAAGTGAAGTTGCTGCCATAGAAATATAAGCCTTCAGATGGTTGTTAGATGCCAAAATGCTATAACAAGTAGTATTTGAAAACAATGTTTAAGAATTGTTTACCCACACTTTCCCCAACACTGAGAATTATCATACTTTTTAATTATTGGCAATCTGATTGGTAAAACAATAATGCTTTTAATTATAGTAGCAGTGGTCATTGTTGTCTTAATAGGAGTGGTAGACACTTCATTGAGCTTTTCTCTTTTAATCCTTACAATAATCATATGAGCATATAGTACTAATATCTCTGCTTCCTAAATGAGGATACAGAGACTAAAGAAGATAAGTAACTTGCTTAGAGTTGCAGATGTAGTGAGTATATCCAATTCTGGTGACTGTACTCAGTGCAACAGTTTTACTCTGCTTTGAAATAAATTGAATTTTATTTATGTTTATTAAATTTGTATTTATTTCTCTATGAAATGCTTTTTGAAATTTTTCCATGTTTTCTCAAATAGTTTATTATTTTCCATCTTAAATTTTAGTAAAAATTCATATAAATATAAATCTATAATTATTATATTTATATGAATTATATATATATATATATATATATATACACACACACACACACACACACACACACACACATATATATACACATATTGGGTTACAATCTTTTCCTAGTTTTTAAGTTTTATTCTAGAAATTCTTTATAGAAGTTTTTAATTTTTATATAACATTTTTCAAACCTTGTTCTATTTTCTAATTTTAATTCATGAAAGAAAATATCTTCATTATTTTATGATTATACAACCTCATTAATATTTTCTGATAAACCTGTGGCTTTTCTCAACTTTAATGCACATGAAATTTATTTTTATAAAGAGAAATATGTAAATTTCTAAAGAATTTTTTTCTCCTATGTGCTTAGTCAAATACTCCAACATCATTACATGGAGTTTGTGTTTCCTTCTGATTTAAAATGCCATCTTTGCTGTAGACAAAAATCCTCAAATGAATTTGGATTTATTTATTTATTTGTTTTGTTTTGTTGTGCCAGGGACTAGATCAAGGGCACTTCACCATTGAGCCATACCCCAAACTCATTTTTTTATTTTTGAGACAGGATCTCACTAAATTGCTTAGAGCTTCACTAAGTTGCTGAAGATTTCTTCGAACCTGCAATTTTCTTGCCTTAGTTTCCTGAGCCATTAGCCTATATGTATGTGCCAGTCACCCAACTATTTCTGATTTTGTAAAAATTATTTTATCAACATTTCTATTTCTAAGGTATTTTTAATTATTGCCCTTAAAACATCAAAAACTAGAACCAGTTTTTGCACCTACTGTGAATATAAAAATATAAATGCAAATATAAATAAATAAATAAGCATATAAAAAAACAAACACTGAAAACTAAATCAAAGATTCTTTCAGCTGGGCTTAGTGACTTATTCCTGTAATTCCAAATACTGAGGAGGTTGAAATAGGAGGATCACAAGCTCAAGACCAGTCTGAGCAATCCGTGAGAGCCCTACCTCAAAATAAAAATTTAAAAATGTTCTAGGGATGTAGTTTAGTGGTACCACATGCAATTCTGTATATATCGAGATATTACAAATTCTAAGCTCTGGGATTAAACCAAAACTACTGATTAATTTTGTGTTTATCCAGTATTTCTCAAATAATACTTGTTGATTCTATACACTTCACGCCTTGCAGTTAGTGAGCTTCAGAATACATTTTGGGAAATATTGCCTCATATTAATTTATTAGTTTGCAGGAAGACATGTAAGTTGGAAAGAAATCATAAGATTTTATCATCTTTGATTTGGTAAGATGAATAGGTTCTATCCCCATTCAATGCATAGGTGGCCTCTACCTTTATTTTCTCAGAAAGTTCACACACTTACAAGGCTACATTGTGTATTTTTCAATGAGTTTAATTGATGATTTTAATAAATTTAATTGGAAAAAGAATTTTCAAAATTTATTTGATCATGGACCATAATTTTCACAATCTCTTGATTTAATGATTGAGGAACATTCTTTGAAAATGATAATATAAATTATGCATTAATTAAGTCTATGCAATGTACTTTGTGGGAGAGTTGACTATCACATTAGAATTTGTGACTTTTGACATTTTCATTCATTTGGTGAACATTTACCAAGTTTGTACTATGTTCTAGGAACTGTACTAAAAATTCAAAAATGTTTGCCTTCATGGTTGTTTTAGTCAACTTTTTTTTTTTAATCACTGTGACCAAAAGACCTGAAGAGAACAATTAAAGGAGGAAAAGTTTATTTTGGTTCACAGTTTCAGAGGTCCCATCCACATATGGTGGACTCTCTACCTCTGGGCTCAAGGCAAATCAAGGCATCTTGGTGGAAGGGCATGGCAGAGGAAAGCTTCTCAGAACATGGCACCAGGAAGCAGAGACAGAGAGCTTCACTCACCAGGAACAAAACATAAATCCCCAAAACACATCCCCAATGACTTTATCTCTTGTAGCCACTTAGTACCTGCCTATAGTTACTCTTTAGTTAATCCATGTCAGTGGATTGATTAATTATACCACTGATTAGGTTACACCTCATAATCTAACCATTTCACCTCTAAAAAATCTTACATTGTCTCACATGTGAGCTTTTGGGGAATACCTCATATATATATCATCACAATGATACTTATTGTCTATTGAAAAGGCAGACCTGTGCAATAGAGGCAGTAGAACGTGAGAAGTACAGCAATGGAGTTGAGTGACAGGCAGATGCATTGAGAGCAGGATATCCACACCCATGTGGAAAAGGCAGTGAGCGTTTCACAGGGCAGGTGCTTACACTGCACTACAGAGGACGGACCTGCACCTGCTGTTTCTAAACACAATGCCTTTGCTTACATTTTTCACACAGTCCTTTTCAATCTTTATCCATAGATCTCATTAAAAATTCCATTTTCTCCCCAGTGCCTTTGTCTACATTCCCCACTACATGTAATTTCCACAGTGTACTTTGTGCTGATTTTGGATCAACTGTATTCTTCCATCCCATGCTGTGGCGTGCCTCCCACCATGTGTGAGGGAAGGAATTGTCTCTTCTTTGGATTCCTAAAAGTGCATGGCACCTTGCTCTCACTGAGTACTCAATAGATACTGTCTAGATTGGGAGAAAAAGAAAAAAACAACATCATTCATAAAGGGGAAGCTACAGAAAAATTGCCACAATAAAATTTGACCTTAGGACCATAGCTAGTTCTCTATAACTACTTCATTTTCATCAAATAACCTCCAATGGTTAGTGCTGTAAAAATTTGGTTTGTCTTAGGTGCAACATAGTCCCTTTATTTTGTACATAAAGAAATGGCCATCTATAAATACATATTTGTATTACATACAAATAAGATAAACTAAATGAGACTTTTTATTGTTATTACACTGCCTTTCAAAAATGCTAAAGGAACTGACAGTTACTTTTTAAAATCTAAAAATCTATTTGTTATCAAATACAGTAGAAATATGTGAATTATTTGGTTAAATATATATCTGCACAGAGTTACACCAGATGATTTAGACCACATGGTAATTATCTAGAAATGGTTATGAGCCCAAGTTTGGAGTCAAACATAGTTTTAAATTTTAGTTCTGCACATTCTAGCTGTGGAAGCATGAAAAATTAGTTAACTTCTCTGAAACCTTATTTCCCCAAATGCTTAAAGGGAAAAGAATTCTTAGATGTTCAGGTTGTTGTAAGGATAAGTGAGGATGTTTGAACTACAGAGTATAATGACTGGCACATGGAGTGTACTGAATAAATGGGGACAATCATTATTACTAGTTGGGTGGGTGATTGCTGGAATAATTGCACAGTCCCAGTATGCTCTGTACTTTTTGACATAGCTTTGGAGGAAATTGATAGATTTAAGATAGCTAACATAAAAGAACATAGAGAAAGAAGGAAGAAAACTTGGATGGTAGGCTCTGGACAGAATACAGCACAGTCTTAAGAACACACTTCAGTCCTGAGTCCTTTGCTCATTAGCTAAGTGACTTGGACAAAGTATCTTACATCTCCATATCAGTTTCCATATCTAAAAAATGAAGGCAGTAAGAGTGTTTCTCATAGGATAGATCCTGTTAATGACATTAAATAGGATGATTCATCTACAAGCCTCAGCAGCGAGCCAGGAATATAGTGAATTTTTTTATGATAGTTATTGTTAATGGAAGATCTGAGGAGCAAGATAATCACAGTAATAAAATGTCCAGATTGAGGAAAGGTAAAGGAAATTGTCCCCACAGATCACATGTCTTTTCATGTCATCCTTTACAAATCACACATGAAAATCATGCCAACGCTCAGCATGGACTACTCCAAAAAGCAATCAGTTACTGCTATGCCATTCATTGCCTGAAGACCAGGCAAGTCCTGGGAGAGTGAGAAAATGAGGTGAAGGAAAGTTGCTCTTTGAGTCTTACAAAGTATCACTAGATGCCTTATCCTTGCCTGGGATAAAAATCCCTTGCAGCCACATATCCCAAAGAGTCTAATATTTTCTGAGACTTCACTGTGCCTTTATATTTTAATACCCTGACATCTGGAATCCTAAAAGTCTAATGTTTAACCATAAATATCTGCTGAGATTAAAGAGCTATATACCAAGTTTCAATCTTTGGGGCCTATAATTGCTTGGGAAAAGAGAATGGTATTTCCCCCTCTAGCTAGAAGAAAAAGACCTCTGCAAGCACAGATATTGGCAGACAAATTTTCTAACAACCGTTTCCTCTCTCCATTCTGTCCTCTCATTTTCTCCCGCCCTCTCCATTCTCTCATTTTATAATACCGCCTTGCTGTCACTCTCAGGACAAATGGGAAGAAATAGAAGCCTAGTAAGCTTAAAGAAAAGGCGCATTTTGAGATCTAGCAACAGAGAGTTGAGAAAATGCTTGCCACTCTGCCGGTTACTCCAACTCTCCCTTTATTCAGTTAGAAGCCACTTCATCATGATGTGGGCTGACAGTCAAAGGCCAACTTTATTTTCTTTTTTATCAGCCTAATATTTTATTTTTGATTTGAGACAAGTCACTCTTAAGGTCTCACTATGGCTTATAACTTTCTTGAGAAGTGTCCAAGAAGTAACACAATTTGAAAGATGTCCCTCACCCTCTTGGTAAAGAATGGGAAATTCACACCTGCCCTAAATGTAGATTTGATCAAAAGTGCTGCTCAGACAGCCCTAATTTGATGAAAATAATGTCAAGGAGAGTGTGGGAAAAGCTTATCGTGAAACTTAGTTTTTTTTAAAAAAAATTAATGATTCAATGTGGAGTTTAAAAAATAAACAATATCAAACCCATTTGTATTCAGTGATTTGCGATGAAGGTGACATTTTGAGGTTATTTGACTCACCTCAGTACTAGAGGATATCTGTTAAAACGTAAGGGTTTAACATATTGTTTTTATTCCAAGACTTAATCTAGATTGCAAACATTCCTGTGTCTTCTTAATGTTTTTTTTCCCTTTCAGAAATATATCCAGTGTGTATATATGTAAATGTTTATGTCTGTTAGTATTCCATATGGAGAACTAATTCTTGATTTCTCATGAGAAATTGAAACTGCCCTCTTTTTAAATTAAAAATATTGCCTTCTTAAATACCTTGTTTTTCTCCTTCAAAGGGCATATACAATTCTATGGCAGTGATTTTAAATACAACACAATAGAATCACTTGTGATGGTGCACATGTGTGCGCACATGTAAAAGGCCTGGAATTCATGCATGCCTATTGAGTCAAAATCCTCCCGCACGCAAATGAATGCTCAATGCCCGGATGAATCTGATGATAAGCCAGCCTTGGGAAGCCCTATCCTGACAACATTGTGAAGAAATATTGGGGGTTTTGTTTTGTTTTAAATTTTCTATCAAAGACATAAATTAATGTAAATTCATAAATGTAAGTTATAATACAAATTAGACGCATGAAATGTAAGCCCCACATTTTGCATTTTGTTTGTTAGACTGAACAGACTCTGTTCACATTGCTGTGTTTCTACCTTCTGATGCACAATTCCCTTCTGCCTCATTGTGGGAAAGCACTTTTTTTTTTTTTTTCAGTAGTGGAGATTGAACCCATGGCCTCATGCTGGGCTAGAGCTCTACCTTTGAGCTACATCCTCAGCCCAAATTGCTATGTTTCTCAATGGTAAATTTCTGTAATTATGTCTTTTGAGTGGTCACCAAGAGCTTGTGGGCCGGCACAGACTGGTGGGGCACTGGTGTGGGACAGCACCTCTAGAAGACCCCTTTTTGTCTCAACCTACACAGCTTCCTGAGTGCACTGTCTGCTTGGAGCTTTCTCCCATCCATTGGGCAATCACTCCCCAGCAGGCAGTAGGCTCTTTGCAGAGAATTGACAGAATCCTACCACCTCCTTCCTGAACCTTTAACACAGTCCATAGAAATAGAGAATAAAACAGTACTTACCAGGGATAGAGGGGTAGAGGGGAGAGGAAATAAGTAGATGTAAAACAGTGGACAAACTTACAGATATATAGAGAGAATAAGTCTAGAGACTAATGTACCATATGAGGGCTACAGTTAATAACATTGTATTATAATCAAATTTTTACTAATAATTAATTTTTGATGCTCTTGCCACAAAAAATAACAAAAAAGGTGAATAACTATCTGAGATGAAGATATGCTAATTTGCTTGACTATAGCAACCATTTCTCTATGCATATCAAAACATCATGGTGTACAACTTAAACATACATAATAAAATTAAATAATTCCATTTTAACAAATTGCAAGCCTGTTAACCTGGCCTACAAAGGAGCTTGCTCCTGTCTACCTGCAACTATTTCTCATTAACTACATGCCATTCACACTGGTCTCCTATCTACCCACACCCTCAAACTTGCTGAGATCATTCTTATCTCAGAGCCCATGCTCTGACTGGTCCCCATCCCTGGAAATATCTTCCCCTTTCTCAGAGTAGTGACTCCTCACTCTTCCTTCAATTTTTAACTGAAATGTAACTCTATTTCAAATATCTACTTCCATATACCCCCATGCACAATTTTAATTCTCTAGTCTAAAACACTATTTTTTTTTAAATCCCTCTTATCTCTACTGTGTTTCCTGTATATATTTCATGATACCATCCTGGTCACTATATGGTTTCCATGTAGAAAGATGCTGGTAGATAGTCAGCAAACAAAAACACATTTTTGGAATGAAGGAGAATGCCAAATTCAGCACTTAGCACATGAAAGGTGCTCAAGTAATACTAGCTTCTATATTATCTCACTCCTAGCCTTCTTCAGCATGGTTGCTATCAAAACTAAAGCTCTGATTTCTTTCAGTCTCCTCACACCAGCACAGGTCCTTCCCAGGTGTGAACTAGTCTGTGAGGTGATGCCATTCATTTTAGAAGGGGACAAACAGGAAATGATTAAGAAGCCAGAATGGAAAGCCCTGGTATTAATATTCATCTAAGTGAGATATCATTTTCAAGGCTTTGTTTTTTCTAAATGATTCTGGACTTACAGATCTAATCAAAAGAAATTCTTTCTGGAATAAAATGCAAGTAGTTTGCAAAGGATCGCCTGTTTGGGATTAGCTGTCTTGCACTCTATTGCCATGAATTTTTCAAAGTTGGCTGCAAATGCAAACTTGCAGATAAGTATAAAGCAAAATTAACAGTTCACTTTTTCCCCTGGCTACACACCCTGCACTACACAGATAGCAAAACACTGGCACAGCGTTTCTACTAGCTGATCCACATGGGTGGTTTTTGCTCCTGATGCCTGACAGTATGCTTGGGACCCAGTGAGTACAACTTAAATGTGCAAATAAAATCAGTTGTTTCCAAATTCAAAGTAAACCTCAAAGAACAATGGATTCCAAATAGATAGGAGAGATTTGCCAATGAAAGAGATAAAAGACATAAGGGTATGACAAACCCAATGACATTAGTTCTAGTGGTCTCCATTTCCACCTGAGTCACAATTCTTTCTCTGGTTGACAGAAGAGCACAGACTGCTCTTTTAAAAATACAAAATACAATTCTCTTAAAATTAAATTTGTACTTTTCTCATTTAACAGATTGTGGACAAAGAGTAGAAAGTATCTAAGAAAGAATAATTTAAAAATGTTAAAGCCTTGCCTTAGAGAAGAAAAGATTTACCTATATTTTGGAAATCAAAGGAAAATACTACAAATCTATTAGTACCTAGAAAGCACCATGATTCAGTGTTGTCTCCTTCATTGAAGGAGGACATGTATTATTTTCCTAATGCACCAAACAGCAAATTCCACTGTGGGAATCCTTGCCATTGGCACCTATAGCAACGTCATCTAATTTTTATAAAGCTTCAAAACATCAGGACCTTAGACAGTTGGTCATATACCGCTTCATATATACACTCAGCCAGTCACATACATATATATACTAGTCCATACCCTGATAGTAAATGGCAGGTAGTAGTATATTACCTTCCAGAGTTTTACCATTGATTGGTGTTTCACAGCCATGGTAGAGAGCTGAGAAAAAACTAGCACACCAGCATTGCAAACAATGGCAACAGCTTATTTGTGCCCAAATAATGAATTGCATATTGGGGTAAGCAACCACCTAAAAAGTTCATAAAAATGCCCCTATGATTTAAACATGGAGTATTGGATTTATATTTCAGAGTTCTATTTGTAACAGATATTTTCACATCCTTGTTTTTGGCACCCACCTTTGTATATCAAAGTGTGCTACTGCAAAAACCTATGACTTCCTTCTAAGAAAAAAAAAAATATTTTCTGGCTACAGGAAAGAGTATACTTGATCTGTGGTGAGAGAAAGCCCAAGGGCTAGAGAGTCCATATAGCTTGAAGCATCTCTCATTCTATGGCAAGAAGAGGTATAACTTATAAATGCATCATTAGCTTCCTCAGGACTTGGTTGGGACCATTTGGGGTCATGATCTCCTGGCGTTTCCAGCAGAGTTGAGCTCTAGCTTACACAGTGCTCACTTGCTTGATGACACATCCTTTATTGGCTTTATTTCCCAGTCTCATTTCCCACTTTCCTACTGAAGTTTTCTGGGATTAGCCACATAAACCACTTGATTCTAAGCTTTGCATCTAAACTAGACATTATCTTTAGTCCTTTTTCTTTTCTTTTAGGATGAAATTTAATTTTCATTAAACATTATAGGACCCATATCCCTTGTTATTAATTGCACAGAAATATATCCCTTACCAAATAACAAGTCCAGAAAAGTCCTACAATTCATGGAATTACACATGGGATGGTACAAACACTTGTAAAAATGAGATGATTCTGAAAACCAATAGAAAAATCTAACTATAGAAATCTATTTGAGTAGATCTAGCAGTAAATGGAAGAGTAGCTGCCTATCATCTTTATTTTTCCTTTACAACTCTCCACATATTTTTTCTCTCTCTCCATATATATGTACATGTACGTGTGTGTGTGTGTGTGTGTGTGTGTGTGTGTGTGTCTGAATTTCATTCTTCTGTGCAAACATGTATTTGCTGGGTATATTCACAAATATAACTGATATACTGAAATTAATATTTACTCAGCATTTCTATATTCTTAGCATGACTTTAAAACCTATACTATAGTCCCCATAGCATGTCACTCTATTGCAAAGATAAGTCTTCACTATACAGAAAGATGCAAGATGAATACAAAAAAAGTATAACTGTTCAAACATGGAATTTTATGGAAATTAAATTAGTATAGTATTATACTAATATATAGTATTAGTATAGGTATTAAATTAATACCAATATACTAAATGCCAAATTTTATACTGTGACAGTAGTTCAAATGGAAGAAAGATGCAGCCAAATAAAAAATTTACCTAGAATCTTCTGCATTGCAGACTTCAATATTAGAGATAAATCCATAAGCCAATGACCTGAAGGCCTTAATTTCTTCTGGATGCTCTTGAATGGTTTGGAACAAATACTGTTAACATTCTTCCTGGGTATCCATACCCATTCATTTGATGAGCCAGTCAACCAATATTTGTTGGGCATCATCCCAAATACACATCAGTAAGCCAGACAAAATCCCAGCCCTCATCAAGTTTGTGTTTAAAGGGGCAAAAAACAGATCAACAATTAAGCAATTATATTTATAATATATTGTCAGGTAATGGGATTCTGACCAAATAATAATAATAATAAAAATGCATGCCTAGTGGGACCAGATAATAATGGACAAAATAATTCTCTAGATGAGTGGTTATGGATGGTTTCTCTGAGGAGTCATTATTTGAAAAAAGGGAATCAGTTCTTAAAGAAGAGATAATAAGATGTTCCAAACAGAATAGTAGCCAGTACAAATACCCTGAGCTAGGGATAAGTGTTTTACATTAAAGGAAAAAGTGTTAAGAAGACCATGATAGGTAAACAAAGGGGAAGCCATAGGTGATGAGAGAATGAGCAGGCAGGAGTCAAATACTCCAACTCTCCTAGGCTGGTCGTTTGGATTTAATTCTGATTTAGTTCTGTGTGCATGGAATGCCACTGGAAAGTTAAAAAATAATTCTGGCTATTGTGTAAAGATTGGACTATGGACTGGTTCTACAAACTGAAAGTTATCACCATTGAACGAATGGTATTTCCATCTTGGTCCTGAGCAAAATTAGGGAAAAGAAGTAAAAGTTCTAAGAACATAGTCCTGGGACAGTCATACATTCAGAACCTAAAAAGGAGAAGAGTGGTCAGAAAAGAAATTTTTAAAAGAATCAACCAATGAAGCAGGGAGAAAGCAGGAAATATTCTTTAAATATGCCTGCAACAGGTTCCAGATGAATTCAAATGGGAATTCAGAGTCTCACTGTTAGTGGAAATATAAAGACAATGATCTTCCCAGGGATCCAGATATAAAAGTTGTTATGCAAAGTGGCTCTGGTTGTATCAGAAAGAAGAAGGACTTCTGAGCACAGTGCAGTTTAAGGGACACTTGCAGAAAAGGGAGACAAACTTCGTGGTATCTCTTGTACCACCCTGTCCAGAGTGAGAGCCTTCAAGTTCTGACAGAAGAGATAGGTGGGCTCAAAATCCAAAAGGGCTGGTTCAATGCATGCTGTGGAATACTGAGTATGAGAGCTGCTTAAACCAGATGTCCCAGCCAGTGAGAGGAGTGTTCTTCCACCTATGCACAGACCTGGATGCTGTGCCTGCAACATAGACACAGGTAAACCATACAGGGCACGGCAGTAATGTTATGATACCTCTTAATGACAGCATTTCTGTGATGCATGTGACTTTCATGGTATATTAGCACAGACTCCAACTCTAGAACTCAGTTCCTATGCAGTATATTTTGTTGCCACTAGACCACACAGCCCAACCAGCTCCTTCACACACATGCTAGTACTACCACTGGCATCCTGTGCAGACACAACCAACCTGTGTTATAGAAAGATCCAGTCCATTCTGCCTCAGTTTTAGGAAATACAGAGATTGGTGGAGGCAGACCCAGGGCTCTACCATCCATATCCTTGAAGAGATATTTTCTTGGACTTTCACAATCTGATTCAGGGCAGGTCACTCTTTCCAAATCTCTCCTACGAAGAAAGACAAAAAGCAGCTCTCATTTCATGATAGGCAGCAAGAAGAAAACATTGGGTAGTGCTAAGCTCATATATAATAAGTTCAACAGAATTGTATCATTAATAATATGTTAAGTAGATATGAAATAAAACTTCATAGAAAATAAGTTATTTCCCAGTTACATGTTCAAGAAGAAAGAGAATTTTATTAACAAAATATTCTGGACATCTGGTTATGTAATATTTATATGAATTATTGAATTTCTAAGAGGCAAGGTATGATACATGCTTCCACTTCTGGTATCTACTGAACACTATAATAATTTCTTCATAGACATTCAGAGTTTTGTAATATTTTAAGATTATTTCTATAAATATAACTATATTTAAACTATATACAAACAGTAAAAATAGATAATCTCATTCAAAGATCTATTGGAAAGTACTACTGACAGGTTGGGTAATGTAATGGTGATATAACTATATATTATCCCTGCACTTCTAGAATTTAGTTGAGTAGTATATAAAATAAGTAATAGGTATGTACCTTATAACAGTGAACTATAGATCATTTATTTTACTTTGGCTGATCTACTATTTTTAGGTGCCAGTAGTAAAAATATTAAATATTGATTTATGTAAACAACATGTTGGTATTATAGTACAAAGAATGAAGTATCATGTAATGCTGTGGTTTGAATGATGCTGCTTCTCCAAAATTCATGTTGAAACTTAATCTCAATGCAACTGTATTGAGAAGTATGGCCTTTGGGATATGACTGAGTCATTAGGATAGGGTCTTCATGAATGGGATTAGCACCCTAATAAAAGGGCTCAACATTGAAGACAGACTCTTTGTCCTTCTGTCCACTCTACCAGGGGAGGATAGCATATTCCTCCGCTCAGAAGGATGAAGCAGACAACAGCCCTCACATGATACCAATCATGCTTGTGCCTGGATCTTGTAAGAAATAAATTTCTGGGCTTTACAAATCATCCAGTTTATGATATTTTGTTAAAGGCACACAAACTGACTACAACATGTAGCTTTACAATTATTTCAACCCATAGGTATGTGAAGTGAACAGAAGAAAAATTGGACAATAGAAGGAAACATGGCTATTCACAATGGATTGCATATCTAAGTGCTTAGGTACCTAAAATGGTTCAAGAATGAACATCAAAAAAAAAAAAAAGGGTGGGGGGGACTGGTGTTAGGCCAAACACATAAAGTTTCCAGTTAGGGTGGGATTTTTTAGATTCTTTTCGTAAATTAACGGAGTTTCTCCAGTGTTGTGGGAAAGTACAAGTGATCCATACTCCCTGTCTAATTTTCATATTCTTGAAAAACTTTCAGATCCTGTGTCAAAGAACAGTAGTACCACAGGGTTGAAATGTGAATATTTGTCTCATGGTTCAGCTCAAGAATTCTGGGGAGAAGACATAATCTCCTTCTATATTCTTGTGTCTGCACAAAGTCTCTCAAGATCTTTGCCACCTCATAACCAGGATCTCTTTCTGAATACTACTAACACTGTACTACTTCATAAAAGAGTGATGAATTAGAGCAATTTGTTTCCAGTTATTTTGAAAATATTCCAAAAAAGTCTCTCTAATTAAGACAAAACTATAAAACAGCATCAATAAATAGTTCTCCTCATCACTTCTACCTCTTTTGTCAGCCAAAGAAAGGCAGATGGTTTAGTCCAAACTCAGGGGGAAGAAAATAACTTCTGCCTAGTTGGAAGAGATATTTCAAAAATCATACAGGAAAGGACAAGAATATAGGAGGGGTAAAGAACTGAGGTCATTAAATCAATGTCCTATTTCATTCTACAGCAACTTATTTCTAGATCTTTGATGATTTCATTTTTTCTAAAAAATAGCTGGGGATGGTTGAAGAATTGCCAAATACTTCAAAAACATGACTTATTCTCAATAATCAAAGTGGTACCTGTGGTGTAATGGAGGAAAGTAGAACTTGTTCTCATCTTTCATCCTGAGCATCCTAGTCCTTTCTGCAATTATTGGGTGCATGATTCCAGGGCTCTCTACATTTGGCAGAATACAAATGTCCAGGTCACCACTAGAGCAACTCTTTACAAAACCAGAAAAGGTGACACCTGGAAAAATTTTAAAAATATACTATAATATTATATCATATAAGTCATCAATCACAAATATGGATTCCACAATGAAATATTCCCATAAATAATGGATATCCCAGAGTCAGTTTAAAGCTATTCAGGATAGGCTCAGGAGTTTCCATAAGTTTTGATATAAAATATCCATAAAATTTTTAACACATGGACATTGTATGCAGAAGAAAAGAGTATTCTAACACATTAAAGTCTTTAGAATAATACTTTTATCAAAGACTTGATCAAAATCCATTTATTTTACAGAAAAACCAACTGCCAGGTAAACTAAGTGAGTGGGGAGTGAGTACATTAATCCAAAAATGATCTGATATAAGAGGAACTGCACAAATTGTGGTAAAACTATGATTTTAACCTTAGCTACTCATCCCTCTACTAGCAACATCACATGAGGCATAATCCCTGCATCTCAGTTTACTCTATTATATAACAGGATAAATAGCATCTAGCTAAAAAAATTGTCAAATAATCAAGTTAAGTAATCGCTATGAAACCTCTCCAACATGTATAAACCAATTAACTGCAATAACTCACTTTCATTATAAACCACATTGTGGCTATAAAAACAGAAGACTATAATTGGACACAAGCACTAGACTACACTAGACCTTTTGGTTGATATAATTTCAGAATGCTATTTAAAAGTCTATGCACACATGTATGAAATCGTTTGGATTACTTGGATAAGTCCAAACACCCTACCTTCAAGTTTCATGATTCCTGAAACTGAATAGCCATTCCTCACTTTGTGCCATGGCTCCAGAGGCCACTGGTTTGGTTCTGAGGTGAACCCAGGCCACAGGATACCAACGCGGCCTCCTCTAGGATTGGGAGGCGCTCGATCTGTTGATGTCACATTGGCCGAGTAAGGCTTCATTCTGTCCTGAATACAGTCAAAAGAGGAGCTGGTGGCTATAATGACTGAATTCCTAAGCACAATCTGCACATTTCTGATGGATCTCTGTGGAACAGAAGACACATACACTGCTGCCAAAAGACCAATAGCATTGTCTACCAGAGTGATATTCTCCATCTCCACGCTATTCTCCACCTGTATCATCGCACCATAGTCAAAGTTCTTGAAAGCCAGGAAGCCAGTGATACAGGTACAGTTGTCAGGTCCACTTTCCTTAAACACATGAAGACCATGAAGGTTTGAGTGGGCCACGTTGCCAGACCAAAGCACTTGAGAGGAGCACCTGTGTCCTCGTAGGTGAAAGCCAAGTCTCTCTGATCCTGCCACAACATTGCCATGGAGGTAGATATCCTTTGCGCGGTTCACTTTGATTCCTGCCACCCAAATGGCAGACCACACTGACTGTGTCATCAAAACTGCAAGATTATTAGTGAGAGAGTAGGCCTGACCCTCCAAATCAATGCCATGGCCAGCTGTGCCAAACACTATATTGTCGTTTAAAATTATGCCATGACTTGCAGATGCATGAATGCCCCCACCACAGCTCTGGTGTACCGTAGAAGATATGATCCAGGATCCTGCTGACACATTAGTGAATTCAATGGATGAATGTGATGGTGAGCCAAAATTCTGAATTTCCACATTTAGAAGTTGAAGGACACCTATCAACAAAACACATGTCATCAGGCTTCTTCCTCATAAAATGCAAAAGGAAGATCCACTACAGGGCATCAGAACATGCAGATTTTTTAAATTAAAATGTAGCAGTTTATACACAACAACAGATCTATATTTCACACCATTGAGTCTCACTATCAAAATATGAATCACTAGTAATATCAAATTAATTCATAAAAAGATTCCATGTGCAATCTGAAGTGTCTAGAATAGGATGGGGAGAGAGGAAAGAAAATGTAAGGAAAAGAAAGAGGCTTTGGATTTAGGTATAGCTGGTTTAAAGATTCTGTGCATTTGTGGAGGGCTGAGTCAAGGTCCTGGGGAACAATGAAAGGAACATGTGTTCCTGGCTTCTCACCTGAGTCAAATCTCCCTCTCTGTCACAGTGAGTTCAAGTAAAAAGACCACAACCATCTCCACAAAGATATCGTGTATATGATATAATGACCAACCCCTTAAAACACTCCAAACATTTCTTAAGAGAAGTACAAGTGCAAAATTTACTTGTGTCCAACTAATGTCCAGAAATCTAAAATTAAATGTGCTACTTGATGGAAATATAACAGAAACCATAACACACTTTCAAGATAATTCAAAAGACCTTGTGAAATCTTTTCTGTATTCTTGTCCTAACTATACTTTATTTCCTGCTTCGTTTCTATAATAACAAGATTTTCTGCAGCTTTTATATCAGAAGAGAATAGTAAATTATTTAGTCTCTTTGAGGATTTTATTTGTACTGTTTTAAGGAGATACTGTTACCATGGGTAAAAAATATTCACCCAGTACATTGATTTTAAAATATAATGAACATTAATAAGTCAGTGTATATATTCCTGATGACAGGTGAATTCTTATAAATTAATAATGAACTGAATTAGTAACTATAATACATAACTATAATATAAAGCTTATTATATGCCAGGTCCTATTCTAATTCATGTATATGTCAAGTCTTAATTTTTACAAATATCCTATGAGGTCAGTATAGTCATTATCCCCATTTTGCTGATAAGGAAACAGAGGAAAAAAGGTTTAACTGACAAGCTAGGACTGGGACTTGGGCATATGCTGCTATACATAATGCTGTGCTATTAACCTAGGCAGCACACTAACCAGAGTGGAAGTTGTGGTGGTACAAAGGGACTAACTTTGGATTGGATTCAGGTAATTGAGCTATAAATGCCAAAAACACATCATGCATTTTTTTGCTAGGTGGGGCACACCTTGGGCCCTCACTCCTTTCTTTGGCTTTTGGAATTTTGAGGTACTGAGTACTGACAAAGGTAAAGTAGAAAGTTATTTCTTCCATTTAAAATGAGGACACTATGCATTTAAAGTTTCAATTTCACTGTTTAAGTAATCGTATTTAAAGCTCAAATGTAGTCCAGCCTAAACCCTTCACTTCTCCCCTGCCTTTTTCACAGATGAAAAGTTAGAACCCTTGAAAATCAACTTCTGTGAAGAAGCAAGCCCTGTGGGAAGGACACAAAGTGATAGACATATGGGTCTCCTTGTGACCAGACAACAGGATTCCAGCATTTCTCAGCTAATAATGCTTGAAGATGAACTGATGGATGTTATAGAAACATTCACAATGATAAAACATCCAAAACATACTCATCAGGTGATATACCTTGCCTTGGCACAAAAGGCACCGAATGCAAGAGCAAGTCCACACACAAATAGCTCGTTTTCTATTACAGATGGTAGTTCTAGTGCCTCAGTCAAGGCATCATTTAATTATTTTTAATGGCTTATACTTGTATGATTGTAATTCACAGTTTTAAATTGTTCAAGACCTATTACTTGCATGCAAAGTAACCAATGACTAAAAATTAATCAGTAGCAAATACTTCAAATGTCTTGAGCAATTATATGAAGAATTAAGCAATAATTTCATTCTTAAGTACTTTCCTACTTTTCCTTTTGAATCACAGTTCTGAAAAACTTTCTAGCTAGATGTTATTGGTCAAAAAGAGAAGAGTGATATAGCCTTCCAATTTAAAGTAGGAATTGTCCTGGCCTGCTTTGCAGTCCTATAACCATTCAACCCCTATGGGTGGCCTCCCTGACCTACCCCTGCAAATTCTACCTCATCCAGGCTCTGGTGTGTTTAGGGATGGGCTGGGGTGGGGGTGCTGATATTTTAATTTTTAATATTATAATTTATACATAGCAGTTAGCCTCATTTTGACAAAATCATGCATGCAAGTAATTTGATTTTAATCCCCATTCCCCATCCTTGCTTTCCTTCCCTCCTCACTTCCCTATTATCCTCCTTCTACTTGACTGATATTCTTTTTGTTTCTTTATTTATTTATTGTTAATTGGTACTTTCTACATATGCATAAAGGTAAAATTTCCTTTGGTACACTTATATATGTATATAACATGATTTTCTTAGTGTTTTAGTCTTTTTTTGTGTGTGTGCGCTGCTGTGACTAAAGGACCCAACCAGCGCAATTATTTGAGGGATCACGGTTTCAGAGGTCTTAGTCCTTAGAAGGCCAGCTCCATTTCTTGGGCTAATGGTGAGGCTGAACATCATAGCAGGAGAGTGTGGCTGAAGGAAGCAGCTCACATCACGGTGGTCAGGAAGCAGAGAGTTCTCCCCATGCCAGATACAAATTTATACCCAAAGCCACGCCCCAATTTCCACATCCTCCAGCCACACCCTACCACTTCAGTTACACGTAGTTAATCCCTATCCTGGTTAAACCACTTATTGTGTTAAGACTCTTACAACTCAAATCATTTCTCCTCTGAACCTTCTTGCGCTGCCTCACATGTAAGCTTTTGGGGACACTTCACAGATTCATTCCACAATTCCTCCACTTTCCCATCCTTCCTCCCTTTCTTTTCTTTTCTACCTTCTATTCCACTAATCTTTTCTATGTATTTATATCTTATTCCCACCACCATCTGACTCCTTTCCCTTGTTTTGCTTTAGCTTCCACATATGAGAGAAAACATTTGACCCTTGATTTTCCAAGTCTGGCTTATTTCACTTAGCATGATGTTCTCCATTTCCATCCATTTACTGACAAATGCCATTATTTCATTCTTCATTGTGAGATTAAAACTCCATTATGTTAAATATACCATATATAATTTTTTTTATATTTTTTATTTTGAGACAAAATCTCACCAAATTGCTTAGGGCCTTGCTAAGTTGCTGAGGCTGGCTTTGAACTTGGTATTCTCCTGCTTCCCTTCAAGCAGCTGAGATTAGAGGTGTGTGCACAGCACCTGGCTATGCATCAAGTTTTCTTGATCCACTCATCTACTGACAGGCATCTGGGCTGATTCCATAATTTGGTTATTGTGAATTTTGATGCTACAAACATTTAAGAGACTATATCACTATGGTATACTGATTTTAGTTCTTTTGGATAAATGCCAATGATTGAGACAGATGGATCATATGGCAGTTTCATTCCTAGTTTTTTAAGGAATCTCTATATTGCTTTCTAGACCTATTGTACTAATTTGCAGTCCCACCAATAAAGTACAAGTGTACCTTTATTCCCACATTCTCATCAGCATTTATTATTATTATTTGTATTTGTGTTCTTGATAATTGTCATTCTGATTAAATTGAGATTAATTCTTAGTACAGTTTTGATTTTTATTTTCCTGATCATCAAGGTTTCTTAATGTAGAAAGATAACCTGTGTTGTAATCTGGAACAGAAATGGATATGGGTGAAAAAACAGGTGAAATAAGAAAAATGTCTTGAGTTTGATTAATATTAATATGCCAAAGTTGATTTCTTAGTTTTCACAAATGTACCAGTGTTATGTCAGATATTAACAGTAAAGGAAACTGGGTGAAAAAATTATTGGGGTTCCTCATACTATCTTTATAACTTTGTTAAAACCCCAAAATTATTACAGAATTAAGTTCTTATTTAATAAGGACTTAAGAGTAAGGTTTGAATCTGCCACTTACTAATTAAATGACTTTTATTACTCTTCATTAATTTTATCTGTTCATATTTAATAAGTACCTAATACACGGCAGTCACCATACTAGGAGAGCAGAAATGAAAGGTCCAACCTTACCCTCTAGGAATTCACAAGCTTATTAAGGAGTTATACAAATAAATAGGAAATTGAATTACATACTGTTTCCTACTATAGGAAGATAACATGTCTCTCTCACAAAACTATTAGGATTAAATAAGAACAAAGTTTCCACTGGGTGAAAACCAGCATGCTTCCTATAAGAATTTAATATAGTTTCTCTTTATCTTCTTGGCGATACTTTAGAAAGCCCTAAATGAGTAAAGTAAGAGGTTTAGATAAGTCTTGATGCTAGTTCTGCTCATGCCTCATGCTCAGCTAAAACCTTATGTTCGGTCTTCTCTCCTGTTCCAGGTCCATGCTCCAGCCTGGCCTACAGTCTCAATTAACGGAGGTCCTATCTTGTCCCTTTCCTATTCTCCATATTCATAACATCAAATGTCTCATTTCTACATGACCAGAACCCAGGCTTTGTCTCAGTCTTCTAGAGCAGGATTTCTCATCCTCCACATTATTGACATTTGACCCAGATGGGTGACTGTCTTGTGCATTGTAGGAAATTACAGGATATACCTACTTGACACTGGAAATGCCCAACTTGTGACAAATAAAATTGACTGGGCTGGGGTCGTGGATCAGTGGTAGAGCACTTGCCTCACATGTGTGAGGCACTGGGTTCAATTCTCAGCACCACATATAAATAAATAAATAAAGGCCCATCAACAACTAAAAAAAAAAGGTTTTTAATAAATAAATAAATAAATAAATAAATAAATAAATAAATAAAATTGACTACAAATACTGCCAATTGCCTCCTAGGGGTCAAAAAAAAAAAAAAAATCACCTCTGGCAAGACTTTATGGAACTAGAACTTGTGGAGAGAAAACTTGTTCTATGGACCAGAAATCCTGAACCTGTAATTTAGAGTTCAAATATTGCCTTTTGCCAAATTGGTGAGACAGATGCATCAACAGAAGGTCCCATGATGAACATATTTGGAAAGTGGCTAGATCCTTTATTACAGACTTTCTCTGAGATTTCATTATATTTGTGTATGTAGCAACTTTCCAAAATGGAACCACAAAGATAGCCTTTCCCAAACTTTGGGAGCGACTTTGGAATGTTTAAGAAGCACAAGTTTAAGAAACGAGGTCCTAATCAAACAATTTTGCAGCATTCCAAAAGGGCTAAAGCTTGAATAAAAAAGAAAGATTGAATTGATCCTTAAAGCAGTGGAAAATATGGAAATCATTTTTATTTAAATTTAAGCCATTAATTTATAGCATGAGCTGATGTCTGCCATCAGATATAGCATGCTACTGGGAACAAGTAATAGAAATTCAGGAAAGAGATAAAATTCAAATGGTCATTAAATCATCTATAATTTCAAAGCAGAGGAAATTTCACATCTGCTGAAGATTTTTTTTTTTGAGGTAAAAATGTGCATATGTGCTGATCTCTGGTATATTATTTTAACATCACATTGATAATTAAGCACAGATTAGGACTGAAAATTCATAGCTTTTTAGAGGACAAAGGAACATCTAATTTGAACATTCTATATTGTAAGTGAAAATTCTCACAGTTAGAATTTCTGAGTGTCCCAGATAAATAGGTCCCAAATGGTAATGGTTAGTAACTTAAATTTCATTTACCTGAAAATTCTTCCCTGCTAGACTTCCTGAAGGACCCCACAAGTAGTCTCCCCTTACACAATGTGTCAGACTGAATTCGTATATTTCGGGTCAACAGTCCAACCTCAGCAGCCAAATGGATGTGTTGGCCATCTTCCATGACGTGGACACTTCCTGGGGCAAAAGGAGTTGGGAAGAAAAAATAAAAAACATTTAAAAACCTATTTTGGAAATGGCTAGCTGGGGACCCAGTGCATCTCACAAATGAAAACACTTCTTTCCCCTCGGAAGTCCTACCAACATTAAGGTCTACTTTTCCTCGGGCATTCTTCACAAATGTCAGCTGAGAAATGAAAAATCTGTTCACTTGTCTCTCTTTGGGATCAGAGTAAGTGTTTGAGTGAGAATTCATCTCTTCTCAATAACTGTGGGGACCAGAACAGGCCACTGGTACAGAGAAATCAAGGCAGACCTGTCCAATTAGCAGGTTCCCAGCTCCCTTCCTTAAATCGCCATTGTGAGATGCTGTATATCATCCACCAACTTCTTCCAGGAGAGTAAGGAATCCCAGATCAGCCCAGGCAGTGACAGAGCACAAGCTGCAAGGTATTAGAGTAAAGCAAAAAGAGAAGCAGCACCCTCTCACGGCAAGTCTCAGGCTTTCCACTTCTTGAACAAGCTCCTACAGCATGGGATGGAAGGATGGAAGGACCTACTGGCCAGTCTCATGGCCTCCATTGCCATTTTACTTTGGCTTTTATGAGCAAAGATTGCTGATGATTTCTCTTTACTTTGCTACGTTTTTTTTTTTTTTTTTTAAAAAGAAATCAATCCAGGCATGGTAGCACAGGCTGCTCAGGAGGCTGAGGCTCAAGGATCACTTGAGCCTAGAAGTGTGAGACCAACCTGGGCACCATAGTGAGACCCTCATCTCAACAAAAATAGACAGAGAGAAAGAAAGAGAGGGGGGCGGAATTAATCCTTGAAATTATGACTTAGAAGTAGTTTCAGACAGTGTTGGTGGAAACATATAATTCCCTCTTACATATATAATACAAAAAATTATCTAACCCTTTTATTTTCATATTTTGTCACTAAATAGCTATATCTCCTGAGGTGGATTTATTTAATAGAACAGGAAGATTATACTTATTTATTATTTATATAGAGTACATTTGTACTATGTATAGAATATAAAAATATTAAGTATTTTTACAAAAAGATATTGTAAGTTTTTCTCCATTTTTTAGTCTTAGTAGCAGCAGCAATCAATATATAATATGTATTTGGTGTCAGGAAGGATACATTTCTAAGTATGGAAAATGAAGTAATTGTTGACAATAACTAGCATATTCTATGGGATTACGAATTCAATGTGCCAGGAAATTAACTGGAAAGTTAGTGTCTATGACTTTTATTCTGGCTTATCCACAAAACTGCTCAGTGACCTTGAACAAGATTCTCAAAGCTTCTACTCTTAGACTTGTCATTATGAATTAAAAAAAAAAACCTCCCTTATATCTAAGTATTCTTTAACAACTAAAATGAATGAAGAAATAAAGATAAAGTCTTCTGGGGTAAGTCCAGGGCATCAATAAAGGCATATCCTTTCCTTTGAATGGCAACCAGATGAAAGATCCATAGGCAGGTGTCTGAGCACCTGACGCATTCACTTCCTTCAACCAACAAACCAGAGCTTTACCAGTGTGCTGGTATTTGAGGCGTTCGTGGATCCTGACATGATGACCCTTGACTTCTTTCACAGTGAGGACCTCTGCTTCATGAGGCTCATAAGAAGTGGAGCTAAGGACCAATTTGTCATAGGGTTGCCAGTCCACAGCATCTTCTACTATAATTCTGTAACAGCATAAAGATGGTGTCAAATATATGAGTAGTGCAACAGAGACCAGCTAATTCTACAGAGAGCAAAGAAAATCCCAGCAAATGACAAATCCTTCAAGGAAACTGAGAAGGAAACAAGAAGACAAGGAAAAAGGCATTTGTGTACATTTTAATCCTAATGGAGTCCAGTTTCTGACTTATTTATGTACACATTACAGGGATGCAAAGATATTCTATAGCCATGAAGTTCAAGGCAAAGGAATATAAAACAGTATGCATTCCAGAGCACAGTGTGTGCATCTTCATGTGGTCTTCTATAATAGCAATCTTCCTTATTGATTGGGAAATAGAATGATAAATAAACAAATCTTTCCTCAACTTTTCTGAAAAACTGTGTTGCATTTTTGGACAATTTATCATGCATTAACGCTTAAAGCTTCATGGTCAGACAGATACAAGTGTGAGTCTTAAAGGTGCCAGTTTCTACTGCATGACACTGACCAGTCTGTCACACTGCCAAGCTTTTCCTGGTGAATATGGCTGCTTTATTCTCCATTCACAGTCTTTACCAATTCCAACCGTGTAAATTTGTTTTAATGTCCTTCCTCTTTAACTAATGCCCAAATCTTAGCAAGCTTTGCCCCCAGATGCTTTCCTATCAATGAATGCTCATCTAGGCACTGGGTACACATGCAAGCCATTCAATCATGCAAAATATGCTGAGAGAACCACTGCTCTATAGACACTATAGAGGTCCTACAGACACAACAGTAAAAAAAAAAAAAAAAAAAAAAAAAAAAAAAA
>NW_025999982.1:18607924-18619283 GCF_001458135.2 Marmota marmota marmota
GGGAGGGGGGATAGTAGAGGATAGGAAAGGCAGCAGAACACAACAGACACTAGTATGGCAATATGTAAATCAATGGATGTGTAACTGATGTGATTCTGCAATCTGTATATGGGGTAAAAATGGGAGCTCATAACCCACTTGAATCAAAGTGTGAAATATGATATATCAAGAACTATGTAATGTTTTGAACAACCAACAATAAAAAATTTAAAAAAAAGAAAGTTACAACAGAAAAAAAATAAAATAAAATAAAAATGCAGCTATATTTTATGCTTCTGATTAATTCTAGTGAGAGTCCTGCAGCTATAGGGAAGAGGAGAAACTTGCCTGTTCTGAGAAAAACATACTTGAAACAATAAACAAACAAAGATCAAAAGACCTGTTTGAAAAATAATTGGATATAAATGGGAACCATATGGAAAGAGAAAGGAAACTATGAATAATCACTTAGGAAGTCTCCTGAAAGATAACTTTTTAGAAATATCAACAAAATATCAGCAGTTTCCTTTATTTTGGCATTAATATTTAACCTAGTTCTGGGAAAATATAATGCCTATTAATCAAAAATATAGTACTTATTTAGTTACAGAGAACAAAAAGTATATGCAAATATGATTTAAATATTCTTACAACCATGTATAAAACATTCATAAATAAACACCTACAAGTTAAATTTTAAACTACACTTTGGGAGATCTTAATGATAATAGCTGCATTTGACCCCAGGCTCAGAGTATAGCGATCCAAAAATATTTTCCCCCAAGAAATAGCAATGGCCACCGACTTCTGAGCTCTATTAAGACTGAATCTTTTTATTTTCTAACTCCAGCTTAATTTTTTTGTCAGTAACATTGAAATATAATGAGGAATCTAAAACTGCATTAGACTATGCTGAGTATTAAAGAAATAGAGTCCTATAATGATGTTAAAAAGAACTCAACAACTATAATAGCTATAGTAGATATCAATTATTTGTCTACCTGACCTCCTTCTTCCCTCATTCCAGGAAATCCATCACACCTCTTCTGAGAACTGTTCCTTTCAGCCACCCTATTACTTAAGTGGCTCTAGTGAGAGCTATAGATTAAAGTCACATAAAGCTCTCACCAGGGCTAGGAATGTTTGCTAAAATCTCTCCCCTGAACTCTTGAATGAAACTGAGGGAAGAGTAATGTCTTCTCTGGTAGTATAGCTGAAAAAAACCCCAACAGCTCTGAGTTTGCTTGCAGCCTACAAAAGTGGGAATACTACTATTCAGTAGGAAAACTGTGGCTGAAATAGAAAAATGCAAAAATGGAGAAGGAGGGAGTGAAGGTAGTAGAATCCCCCAAGTGGATTAAGAAGAGTTAGTTTTACTTTAACCTCCACCTAAAATAACCCTGATTTCTACACTAGCTACCCTGTCTTGTGCCAGAAACTGGGCTAAAAATTTCACATACACTAATTCACTTAGTCCTTACAATTATTATATAAGCTAGGTATTATTGCTCTCATAATTAAAGAAAAAGAAACTGGTTAGAGGGATAAATGCCTAAAGTTAGACATTTAATTCACTGAACAATTACAATTATTTTACTTTGCTTGACCACAAAGATCAAACTGTTTGTTATTGTCAAATACTATTGCTAATTTACTTTCCAAACTCATACGCATTTCTCCAGCATGGAGAGAGTAGGTCATTTAAGTAAAGACAGAGAAGTTTATTGAACTAGAGGGAATCATCTTCTTTTAAAGGTTACACATGTGGCCCAGATTTGCTAATAAGTGAATAAAGCTACTAACTCTATATCATTTGTTGTTGTTATTGTTGTTGTTTTCTTTTTGAGAGGAAGAATTCCATAGAGTTAGCCAGACTGGCTTCAAACTTGGGATCCTACTGCCTCAGCCTCTTGAGTAGCTGGGATATACAGGCATACACCACTGCACCAGGTCTGACTCTATATTCTAGTACTTGAACTGGCTTGTTATAATAAAGTTTGAGTAATAAGCAAAATAAGTTGTGATCACTTTTTAAATTCAATTCCAGAAAAGATGTTCTTATTTATTAGATAATATGCTATTGAGCCAAGAACCTCAGTAAGTTTTGATTTCCATAAAAGATTTTTACATAATTTCAATGTAACAGGCATATATTGGACACTTTCATTATGTTCTGCTTTGTACCAGATATAAGTGGTATACCAAATCAATAAAAATATATTTTCTTCTCCTGTAGAGGTCACTTGGAGGAACAGGACATAGGTACCTTAAGCAGCTTACTGACACAGGTTAGGAAGCATATTGTTATTAAAATTAGAAATCATAAAGTCAAGACCACATGTTATAATGGTTTGGATGATAAAAAAATATGTGCCAGAGGGAAGACTGATAACTCTGTGAAGAATGTGATGGAATCTTTAAGGATAAGCAAAACTTGTACAGATAAAGAAGAAATGGGAGGGCACTGCATCTGATACCTTTATTTTATTTACTAAGTATTTAGAGAGTCCCAATAGTAAAATTGTTATAGAAAGCCACACATGTAGTGCTTAAGTGATAAATGAAGCAACGAGAAGAGGAAAAAAAATATTCTAAACACAATGCATCCAAAGAATATGTCACTAATTTGATACAGGAGCTTGTGGAAGAGATACTATTAATATGATGCTCAAAATCAGGGGAAAGGATGAGGTAACGAACAACTTAATTTGCTTTTCAGCTCAGAGTTATTTCCTTGTAAATAACAGACTAAATTCATAAATCACTTGAGACACCTTGGCCCTGTTAGAATGGTTATTATACCAAAGATGGAAGATAACAAGGGCAATGGGTACACAAAGAAAAGGGAACCCTGCACACTGTTGATGGGAATGTGAATAAGTGCAGCCATTGTGGAAAACGGTATGGAGGTTCTTTAACAAATTAAAAGTAGAACTGCCACATGACCCAGCAGACTACTTCTGGGTACGTATCCAAACGAAATGGAATCAGTATACCCATGAGACATCTGCACTGTCAAGTTCATAGCAGCTTATTCAAAACAGTCAAGAAATGCAAGTAGCCTAAGTGTTCACAAATTAATGAATGAATAAAAAATTGTGGTACATATACACAAAGGAGTATTATTCAGTCTTAAAAATAAAGGAAACTCCATCATTTTCAACAACATGGATTAACCCGGATGACATTATGTAAGTGAAATTAGACAAGTACAGAATGACAAATGCCTCCTGACCCCACTTATGTGTGGAATCTGGATGTTGAACTCATGGATGCAAAGAATAGAAGGGTGATTACCAGGGGCTGGTGGTTGGAGAACTGGGGTGATGCTTGTCAAAAGAAACAGATTTCAGTTAGAGGGGGAAAAAAAGTTGAAAAGATTTATTGTGTATCATGATGATTATAGTTACTAGCAATATATCACATTCTTAAAAATTGCTAGGAAAGTATATTTTAACCATTTACAAAAAAATAAATATATGAGATACATACGTATGTGTTAATTAGCTCAATTTAGCTATTCCACAATGTACACATATTTCCAAATGATTTCACACATCATAAATGCATGTCATTTTAAACTTATTGGTTAATAAATTTAAGTAAAATAAATGAGTATATCACTTGAGAAACAAGGCACTATAGGACAAAAATACTGGATAATGCCTTATCCACTTTCTTTCTCTAAAGGTAAATGTGATAGGGGAAACACTTCAACAAACAGGCACAGGCAATAACTTCCCAAATAGGACATCTATAGTTCAAGTACTAATAGCAAGAATCCATGAATAGGGTAGCATAAATTTTCAAACTTCTGTACAGCAAAGTAAATGACAATGTGAAAGGACAGCCTATGAAAAAGGAGAACATCTTTGCCAGCTACTCTTGTGATGGAGGATTAAGATCCAGAAATCAAAAAAGGTTCACATATGCACACACACACACACACACACGCACGCACACACACGCACACACACCAACACACACACACACACCATTCGACAAATTGGCAAATGAACTAACATTCTCAAAAGAATTTCAAATGGCCAACAATTACATGAAAAAAAAATGTTCAACATCATTCACTGCCTGGAAAATACAAATTAATATGACAATGAGATTCTATCTCTAGTCAGAATGGCAACTATCAAGAATACAAATAATAATAAAGGTTGGTGAGGATATGAGGGGAAAAGGAACTCTTATATACTGTTGGTTGGAATGTAAATTAGTATAGTCTTTATGGAAATCAATACAGAGATTCCTCAAAAAAACTAAAAACAGAACTACCATATGATCTGGCTATGCCACTCTTTGATACTTATACAAAAGAATTAAAGTCAGCATACTTTAGAGATACATGCACAGCCATATTTATCAAAGCACAATTTACAATAGTCAAGTTTTGGAATCAGCCTAGGTGTCCATCAACAAAAGAATGGGTAAAGAAAATGTGGTATCAATACACACTGGAGCTTTATTCATCCATGAAGAATAAAATCATGTTACTAGCACGAAAATCGATGAAAATAGAGGGCAGAGTATTAAGCAAAATAAACCAGACTTAGAAAAAAGATAAGACCTATATTTTGTCTTATATGTGGAAGCTATTGGGAGAAAAGGGGCAGGGGGGAAACAATATCATGAAAACTGAAGGGAGACCCATAGGGAAAAAGAAAGGAACCAGGTGGAGGTAAGATGGGAGGATAAAGAGAGTAAAATTGATCAAGTTATTACCACAAAGTAAGGGCAGTAAGGAATCAGGGGTGAAAAAAGAAACTTTGCAAAACGTTCTCCATATTTTCCTATAGGTAACACTGCTCCTCACCCAGTTGCTCAGGTAAAATGGTTCAGAATATGCTTTTACTTTTTCTCATTTATGTAAAATCCAATCCATCAGTAAAGGATGTGCCTGTCTTCAACATATATTTAATCACTTCTTTCCTCCTCATCACTAACCCCTTATCTAAGCCACTATCTGGTGTCACCTGAAAAACTGCTATGTTATTGCAATGTCTTAGCAGTCAGTTTTTGCATAGCTTAAATCAGATTCAAGCACAAGTCAGGCCCTGTTTCTGTTTTGTTTAAAAATCTTCCAAAGGTCAGAATAAAATATAAATATTTTCATAAGATTAATTGACAAAGTCACCATTTCATCTCGAAGAACACATGGTTACCCAAATACGCCCAAGTGAAACACATACATAACAGAGCAATGGGTGAAAAGCAAGTTCTTTATATAATTTGTTTTGATTTACTTACAGTACATAAAAATTCCAACAGTTTTATTCATCTGTCTTCCCAAAACCAACAGAAATAAGCTATGATAAGAGTAATTTAGAGATAAATTTGTAAATAACATAGGACAAAAAGGAAAACATTTTTTTCTTTATAATATTTTGCTAAGCTTACTTTGTTGGTAGTGCAAAAAAAATGAATGTAAGTTTATAGCTAACATGAAATCTTTATGCTTAAGTTCTCACACAAATATTATTGATAAATTATTTATATACAAATAAATTCAGATATTTAAATCTGTCGGTAGAAGCTTAGAAAGAGGTCCAAATAAAATGTGATCTTACCAAAATACATTTGGCTTATTAAACTGACTTAGCATTAAGACTGTAGGGCAATACTTAAAGAAATGGCTTGAACAGGGTCTTTAGTTCAGTCAATACTGTGCCAGTATCATCTTGCCAGATCTACTAATGTTCTGTAGCTACGTAAAATGTTATTATCAGGGAATACTGAGAAAAGGGTGTATGGAAACTATTATTTTTATAATTTCCTGTGAGTCTTAAATTTATATATATATACACCCCCCCACACACACACATATATATATAAAGAAAAACATCCATAAAACCAGTACATTATGATAATTACATACCATTATTATAATCTCTTTAAATCACTCCTCCATCTGACTGATACTAAGAAATTTCATTTTTAATTTATAATACATAGAACACAAGCAATAGAATTAGACAAACTGGGATAAAAATTCAGCCACAGGAACTTCTAGCTTTACAAACTTGGAAAATTTATTTAACTTCTCCAGCCCCAATTTTCACATCCATAAAATGCAGATAATACCTTACTTACAGCACTGAGAGATTTAAATGAGATAATGCATGTAAAATGCTTAGAGAGGCCTGATATATAGCAAACCTACATGATAAGAACTCAATAAATGGTAGCTTGCTAATAACTATGGATAGTTTTAATTAATAAAATTGAATTTCTTTCAAAATAGCCTGTAGCTCAGACTCAGAATGAGGTTTTTAACACATTCTATGAGAAAAATCCATTCACATGGCTCCTGCCAAATTCCAACTTGCTAACCTTTTAATTATAATTAAAGTTTCTTATTGATCCCTATTAGAAATGCCTACTTCATAGATTCTTCTGGGGTTCAGAAAGGCACTTCACACTTAGCATGACCATGTCTGAATTCATAAACTTTTCCCCACACTCAGTCCTATTCTAGAGAATGAGGCTACCACCGCTCCACACAGAGACACAGGAAAGCCGCTCACATCTGATGTGTCAGTGACACAGTGACAGTGAATCCTGGGTGTCAAGTTGATTGGGTTAAGGGCTATCTAGAAAGCTGGTAAAGCATTATTTCTGATTGTATGTGTGGAGGTGTTTCCAAAGGAGACTGATATGTGAGTCAGTGGACTGAAGGGAAAACACCTGCCCTTGGTGTGAGCAGGTACCATTCAATTGGTAGGGGACAGGATAAAAATCAGGTAGAAGAAAGATGAATTTACTTTCTTTCTTCTGGGGTTGGAACTTCCTTATCCTACCCTTGAGGAACTTCCTTATGCTACCCTTGACATCAGAACTCTAATATTTATACCAGTGGTCCCACAGGTTATCAGAACTGAAGTGCTGGATGGAAAGTTACACAAGCATTCCAGGTTGTGAGGCTTTCTGATGACCCAACTGACCAGCCTTCCTGGTTCTCCACCTTGCAGATGACATCCATGGTACTTTTTGGTCTCCTTGATTATATGAGCCAATTCCTCTAATAAATTCCCATTCGTGTGTGTGTGTGTGTGTGTCTGTGTGTCTATCCTATTGTGTCTGCCTCTCTGGAAAGCACTGACTAATTCAGTATCTTAAATATTTTATATTTTATAATTCTTCCAACTTCTCTCCATGGCCTGCAGTTTCCAACCATCACTTACCTGGCTCTTGCTCTGGACTCCTAATTGGCATCCCAAAATTTACTTTAGACCTCTCCTATAAATATAATCATAGGGAATACTTCACAATCACACTGCTTCCTTAAAATCTGACAGAATCACAGTGCTCTTAGATTAAAAACTAAACCTCTTAATATTACCAACCAATATGGCTCTGACCCCCATGACTACTTGAAACCCTATTATGCTCAGCCCCAGCCTTCCATATCAAACATGCTGGCACTCTCTCCACCCTCCCTTTTTGCCACAGAATCACTTCTCAGGCCTCTCCTTCTCCATCACCTCCTATGTTGATTCCTCTACTCTCAAATTCTAAAAAGTCAGAGTGACCCTAATCTTATTCTTAAGCTCCAAATTCTTCCTCCACCTCTGTCTTCTGGATTACTGTCATAAACTACTTCCAGGAGGACTTCCTTCTATTTTCCTGACTTCTAAGTTATGAACCTAATTGCATTTTGACATCTCTGCCTGCTGTCTCCAAATTAACATGTACCAGCCACCTTCTACTGGGAAAAACATTCCCACCCCCCTGACCTCTCATCTTCATGCAAGTTTCCATCATCTACCAGGTTGTACAATCAAAATACCTGGAGCACACTTCCCTCACCTCAACATGCAGTCATTAGCATATCTGTCTCTTCTCATCTTCACTGCCTCCTTTACCATGATTTCTGTCCTCAATTGGTCTCATGACATTGAATCCAAGCCTTGGTCCTGTAGCAGCAGAAAAATGGGCCAACAGTATTGGCCCAAGAGCTATATAAACCCCTAGACCAACACATCCCAGCTTCAACCTGCTAACACGATCCTTCTTGCCCTGCGAGAATTCTGTCTCTTGTCTTCTCATGTGAATAAACCCTTTTCTTTTCACTCTTGCCTTTTATTATTGTCTGTGGATTTCCTTCTTTGAGTTTACAAGACAAGAACTGGAAAGAAATTGGCAGTGAGTTGCTGGGGTTTGTTGAGACACTGGAAGGCATAGCCCCCCATTAAGAGCTGCAATGTACTGGAGAGTAGTGGAGGAGAACTGGTCTCAGCATTGCTGGCTGTTACTCTGGGAGCTGATGCTAGCAGGCATCCCCTGCTGTGATTAGCTGCTAACACTACTACAGGCATTCTTGGCTATAGAGATATCAGCTTACACAGACCCCAGCCACAAGCAGAAGTAGAGAATCAAGTTTCATCTCACAGTTTCAACACCCCACATTTGTTCTTGTCACCTCAACCTATCATCTACAAAGCCAGACCTGTTTCTTAAGAACAACCCAGATTCCATTATTCCACTGCATAAAACCATGCAAAAATTTCACCTTTGCTGTCTCATGCCCAAAGTCCCATGTAACTGGGCACTTGCCATATCATACAACTCTCCCCTCTGCTGACTGGGTTCTGGTGATAGTGACCTTTTTCCTGACCCTTCCATTACACATAGGCCACTGTGGGGAGAATACTGTACGTCTCTCTTCATAGTGCATTCTTTCCCACTCATATTACACAGTTGGTTTTCCATCAGATCTCAGCTCCAATTTTTCTTCCCCATAGAGAAATCCCCCCATAGAGACATAGGTAATCCAAAAGGTTACCCTGTCACATTCCCCACCCTAGCCATTTTATATATACCACCCTACTGATTTCCTTATTGGCACATTTTATATTCTGCAATTATGTCTGTATTTCTGTGTTTGCTTGTTTGTTGTTTCTCTCCCCACTGAGATGTCAGCTCCTGGAAGACAGCAATCCCTACTACTTTGCCTTTATATCCTAGTGCTGAAACCAGACCTGGCATATAGTATTTCTCAGATATTGGCTGCGTGTTGACTGCTGCTACTGTCCAAAGCTCTTCTTCTACACACACCCCAACTTGCCTAAATAAAGCTCCTATGTCTTTAAATTTCCCTCTCTGAAATCACCCTTTGGGAAAGCCTTCTCTAACTGCCCTCCCTGCCTTGAGTTTTTCTATGCACATATTCTTGGGATCCTATCAACCCCTCCTTTTACATCATTTACCATATATATAATTTTTTACATTTGTTGGATATTTATTTGATTAATGTCTGAGGATGGAGTTCTTGTCAGTCTTTACTTGTTATTTTATCTCCAGACCATAGTTTAATGTTTGACACTAGATATTCATCCTTGAAAACCATGTTGTGCAAATAAAAAGTTTGAAATAACAACAGAAGCAATACCTATTCTATGGAAAAAGAATATATGTACCTAGAGAGAAGCACACCAAAGCAATCACTACCTATCATCTCACCCACAGGGAGCCTTACTGTACTGCATATCCTTCTAGACATTTCTCTATCCAAATGCATGTATACAAAGATATTTTATTTACAAAATTAGGCTAATAGAAAACATTAGTTTTGACTAAATTCCTTTATTTTCTCCACTTTGTCAACTCAAAATTTACTCTTTATCTGCCAACTAAAAACTTTAAAATGCATTAAATTGCTATTCTAATTAACATTTATTTCATTTATAGTAGAGAAGAAGATATATTTTTTTCTATGTGGATTACTCAGATGCATGGATTCTTCTATGGTTCACATATTCAAATCTTTTAGAGATTATGTTTCTAGTTCACACTTTTAAAACTATTTTTATGAGTTCTAAATACATTACTCTTCCATCTGTACTGTTGTAATGTTACAAATGTTTTCTAGTTCAAAATTTGCCCTTACATTTTTTAATTGACATGTAGAAATTTTAATTTTTTATGTCATCAAATATATTATTTCTTATTGTTATGGTTGTTCCCTTAATTTTATTATTAGAAAAGTCCCCCCTAGGTTAAGTTACAAATATTCACTTAATTTTCTTCAAATAATTTTTATAGTTTTAATTTTTTACATTTTATTTTGTAATCCATTTATAATTTATAATTTAAGAGTAAAGTATAAAGTGAAAATCTAATTTTATATTTTGCCTAGCGTTTACTAAATATTCCAGCATGTTTTCAACTAAATTGCTAATTTATTCAATTTACAAGTAATACAGTAATATGTGCATGGGTATATTTCTAGACATTCTTTTCCATGTGGGTGCTAATAACACATTACTTTCCTCACACTAAAGGCATATATTAAAAAACAAATTGCTAATGTTTGGCAATTTTCAAATGTTTATTATCCCAAGTAACTTAGACTTTAATGAGCAGATTCTGATGCATATATTTGGTTTTTGATTAAAGTTGCATTAGATTTGACATCTTTAAAACTTTGAATCTTTCAATTTATATTATGCCTCATCAAATTTATCTCATTATATGCCTCTTAATAGTGTCATATAGCTTTCCTTTATTGGTCCTGTAAGTTTTCTAAAGTTTCCTTCTAGATATTTTAAATTGAATTTTACACTATAATTTAACATTTTATTGCTCACATATTAAAAGGCTATTGATATGTGCTTGCTAAATGCAATTAATATGTTTTCAGATGGTTCTCTAGTTTTCTAGGACAAAATACATTATAATCCATACAAAAAATCGTTTGAATTGTTGACAATAGTTAAATCTAATCCATTTTTCTTGCCTGAATACAGTGGCTAAAACTTTAATAAGTTTGCCAATTTTTGCCTTTACCTTGCATTGACTGATTTCATTAGACTTATTAGTTGTTTTGTTTCTGATTTCGCACATGGTCAGGTCGGCTTCTTTATTTTTGTTTTCTCATTGAATCATGAAACATCTAATGTGCTGCCAAGTTCAATCATATTTCACATGTTATATTCTTGGGTTTTTATTGTTTATTTGTTCTATTTAATTATGCATGACAGTAGGATGCATTTTGACACATTATACCCAAATGAAGTATAACTTCATTCATCTAGTTGTATGTGATGTAGAATTACAGAGGTCATGCAGTCACATATGCACTTATGGTAATAATGTCTGAGTCATTCCACTATCATTCCTACCCCTATGCCCACTTTCCTAAATACATTACTTCACTCCTTTCACTCCACTCTGTCTAGTTCAAAATACCTCTATTCTCCCACGGCCACCATTGTGAATTAGCATCTGCATATCAGAGAAGAATGCATTTGGCCTTTGCTTCTTTGGGATTGGCTTATTTTGCTTAGCATAATATTCTCCATTTTCATCCCTTTATTGGCAAATGCCATAACTTCATTCTTCTTTAATGGTGAGTAATATATATATA
>NW_025999982.1:18620405-18633052 GCF_001458135.2 Marmota marmota marmota
ATATATATATATATATATATATATATATATATATATATATATATATATATATATTTATAAATAAATATATACCATATATAACTTTATTTGATAGATAGATAGATAGATAGATAGATCACATTTTCTTTATCCATTCATCCATTGAAGGGCACCTAAGCTATTGTGAATTGACCTGCTGTAAACATTGATGTGGCTGCATCACTGTAGTATGCCGATTTTAAGTCCTTTAGGTATAAATCTAGGAGTGGGATGATTGGAGCGGGATGACTGGGTCAAATGGTTTGTAGTACTCTTACTGTTGGTTATTTCCCAAATATTCTGTTGATGATGGTTTGATGACCTCTTTGATAAAAATGTTTTTTGCCTTTTTTTATGTTCTAAGAAATTCAGGTTCTTTGTTTATATCTTGTTTTTGTCTCTGCCTTCATTATATTGTGATCAGACCCTATTAGCATTAAAATTTATCAAGGTTTTAAATATTAATGTATACTCTGGTTTAAAGAATTTTATATTTAAATGAGATTGGCTTTATGTTAGTCAAATTATTAACATTTCAAAATAAATGTGAAAGGGGTAAGTAAATTTTTTTAGATGACTATACTTTTGTTTATTTGCTTTGTGGTAGCAGGGATTGAACCCAGGGAAGCTTAACTATTGAGCCAGAGCCTCTGCCCATTTTCATTTTTTTATTTTGAGATGAGATCTCAATAAGTTGCTTAGGGCCTCACTAAATTGCTAAGGCTGGCTTTGAATTTGTGATATTCCTCCCATAGCCTCCTGAGTCTCTGGGATTACAGGTGTGGGCCACTGCACCTGGCTGTATTTTGGTTTCTGTCAATTTCATTTTATATTTCTAAGAGACTTCATTTATATATTTTTATATCAGGTAATCATGTATAAAGCTTTCCTGTTGATATCTCAATGGAAATTGAAGTTTATTAATGTAAAATGTACTTATTTGAACAATTTGAGACATTTATTTTGACTTTTATACTTTTGTTGATAATTTTGAGAACTTTCTTTTTAAAATTAAATAATTCATTTTTATCCAATATTTAAATATTTTATGTTTGGTTTGAAATTTTTCTCTGGAAAAAGAAAATAAAATATTTTGATTTTTTAGCTCATATTTTTCCTAAATTGGGTAATTTTAACAATATTTTATTTCTACTATAAATATTTATTCTTACTTTCTTCTGTTTTATATATCTTTTAGTTGTTTTGTTCTCTTACTATTCATTTTCTTCTCTTTTCCTACTTATTTATGTTTTCTTTTTTTCTTGATCCCTTCAGTGATTTGGAAGGTATTTTAGTCTGCTTTTCCATTTCTGTGACCTACCAAAAGAGCTGACAAGAACAATAAGAGGAGGAAAAGTTTATTTGGAATTTACAGTTTCAAAGATCTCAGACCATAGACAGCTGACTCCATTCCTTGGAGTGGGAGGTGACTGAGAATATCATGGCAGAAGTAAGTGGTGGTAAATCATTTCAGAACATGGAACCAAGAAGCAGAAAGAGAGAGAGGGAGAGAGCTCTTCTCAGCAAGGACAAAATATATACCCCAAAGGCACGTACTCAGGGACTCACCTCCTCCAGCCACACACTCTCTCTCCATAGTTACCAACCAGTTAATCCCTATCAGGAGATTAATGCACTGATTAGGTTTAGACTCTCATAACCCAAACATTTCACCTATAAGCTTTCTTGCATTGTCTCACACATGGGCTTTTGGAGGATACCTCACTTCTAAACCATAACAATATCTATTTATATTGAATTCTGCTAGAACTAATTAACTTATTTTTAAACGTCCTATGGCACTCTCATGTGTCATTTCCACCCTCCTTTCCAAGACTATCATCCCAGATTTTATTTGAGAATTTTGAACTGTAATAGCTAATTTATGGGTCAACATTGTTAGTCTATATAACACCATCAAGCACTTATCTAGGCGTTACTGTGAATATATTTTGTAGATGTGGTTAACACAGTCAGTTGATGTGTATTTAATATTTCATAGATGTTAACACAGTTATCTTCAATAATCCGGGTGATCCTTATCAATCAGTCAGAAGACTCTAAAAATAAAAAAGTTGATATTTTCCTGAAGAAGAAGAAATTCAGTCTCTTGCCTCAACACAGCAACATCAGCTCTTGCTCAGAACTTTGCACCTTGCCAACCCCCACTTCAGGGTTCCAACTTACCAGTAGTGTTTGCATGCACCTAGTGGTTCCATCCATTGTTTTAGATAAACAGAATCTTGATTTCTTGACTGACACATTAACAGTTTCTTTCATGAGAACAATTATTAGAATGTGTTTTGTTTTAAGGGTTTAAATGTACCGTAGTTACACTATTAAATCATTTTCAGTGTTTATCATATTTTATAGAATTCTTGAATTTCCTTCCTATCCCCTAATTTAAATCCAATTCAATCTCTTTGTCTTAGTGCTTTTCTGATCTCTATCTAGTACCTTCTCTTTTGTCATTTTTATTTGCTGATCTTGTCTTCTGACTCTTTGTAGATTTGCATCAATTGGTTCTTCATATTGCCTGATATTCAGTTTAAAGCAGTGGTGATTTTTCTTTATGCTGAACCATTAAATTTCATGCCATTTCTCACTGTTATTTTTTCTCACTCTGATTTCTGTCTGTATCCTAAACTGATGATTTTTCAGTTCTATCGTACTCTCAACTCACACTTCATCTGTTATCTCATGGAATTCACATTTTAAAAAACTTTTTATTGGGGCTGGGGTTATGGCTCAGCAGTAGAGTACTTGTCTAGCACATGCAAGGCCCTGGGTTCAATCCTTAGCACCACGTAAAAATAAATAAATAAAATAAAGATATTAAAAAAAAACTTTTTGTAGACAATAACAAATATGCATTATCTAGAATTCACTCCTAGAATGAACTATGCTCTTCTTCCATTCTTTGCATGTTCCGTTCTCCTAATTATGGTATGGAGGTTTTTCAAGTACCTTATAACATTTTACTTTGCCATTTAATTCAATTTTGAATTACTATGCCTAATCTAAAATCCAATCCCACATTGTAACAAAACCTCCAGTAGACAAAAAACTAAACCCATGGGCTGGGGTTGTAGCTCAGTGGCAGAGTAAACTGTGAGAACTAATTTATGGGTCAACATTTTGCCTACCATGTGTGAGGGACTGTGTTCAATTCTCAGCACTGTATCTAAATAAATAAAATAAAGGTCCATCAACAACTATATATATATATATATATATATATATTTTTTTTTTAAACTAATCCAAAAAATAAAAGTGTCTAATTTAATCATTCCTTACCTTTCATTTCCTGAGGCAATATTTGCTCCAAGATGTGTCCAGGATTTTTTAGGATAAGCACTGTGAAGCTGAACTTTTCCATAAACCCCTGAAAAGTAAAAGAAGTAAAAGTAAAAAAGGAGAAAACCCTTCAGAATCATTATGACCAAGTAAGTAAAACTCACTTCAGAGGCTATTGTGTGAAATATGTGATACAGAATCTAGAAATAAAGGTGTCCATCTTGTCAGAAAATAGAATATTTCAGTGCTGTGTTTTACAGTAAGTCAAATATACCTCACATGGGTGTGATATGTATTTTCTCAAAACCGATCAAGAAGTGAATGCTACATACCTAAAGTCTGGGACACAGACTGCTATCATGGCTAACTAGTTACATTTGGATTAAACAACTTAAAAGTATTTGCAATTCTGTTGGAAGTTAACTGGTTTCAATGTTTTATGTTATACCCTAGATTCTCCAAGAGGCAAAGCTAATTTTATTTCCTGAGAATAGGGTTTTGGTACTATTAGCTTTGCTTTCAGTGGTTAGACTTAATATTTTGTCTTTTAACAGATATCAAGGGAGAGGTCTCTAGGCCCCTTAGTTTCAAACTATAATTTATTTCAGCCTCACAAATTAAAGTCTTACAGGAACATGCTTGGTACACCCTCATTTTATTCCTTCAGGTGTTTCCTCTTTCATATTTTTTGCCATTTTCAGCCATACTGAGCATACTTATTCATATTGTAGTGATCTAAAAATATTGTGACCATGAACTCCAGAAGTAAAAAGAAAAAAAAATTATAACCATGTACTCCAAACATATGTAAGCTTTTTAGATGAACTTAGATAATATTCATTATTTTAGATAAATAAATATACATATATGTGAACATGTACATATGCATATTTGACTTGAAGCTTTCATATTTTTTTCCTATGCTCAATGGACCCCATTTGGTTGCAAGCCACTAATCTAAAATCTAAATTTAATTTTTTAAAAAATTTTAACTTTTAAGAATCTAAAAATTTCAGAATATTCAGCAGAAAAATTTACAAATAAAGTAAATACCAATAAGACACCCATAATATGCCTTGGCTTTTCATCCATTGTGGTCTAAAAAAATAAAATCCTCATTTTAGAACTTAATTGACTATTAATATTGACATCTGTAATTTTTCCCATATTCTAACTCAAAAAAAATTAGAAAACAAAACTAAAATAAGAATTAATGAGCCAGACACAGTGGCATACACCTGAATTTCCAGTGTTTCAAGAGGCAAAGGGAGGAGGATCCCAAGTTTGAGGCTAGCCTTGACTACTTACTTAATGAAGTCATAAACAACTTAGTGAGACCCAATGTCAAAAATATATACTAAAAATGGGCTGGGATGTGGATCAGTGGATGTGCCTCTGGGTTCAATCCCCAGTACCAGAAAAGAAAAAAAAAAATAGAATGAATGGGTTAAAAATAATCCCATGTTCAGGACATGTTCTTGAACCAACCTTTCATAATTTAGTTTCATGAGTATTTTCCCCAAGATATCATTTAATTAAAAAAATCTTTTTTTCACCTTAGATCAAGTAAACTAGGCACAGAAGAATTCTGAAGTAATTTACAGAGATTTCCAACAACAACGTTTATAACAAAAAGCAGTCATGTCCTTAAATCTGAATTATCCAGAAAATTCAATTGACCAGAAAAGCAGATTTCTTGGTCATTTCCAATCATCAAAGGTTTACTGTAAAACGACACCATTTCATAGTTGTTTCAAGGAGATTATAAAGGATTTTAAAGGATTAAAATCTTTCATTTACTTAGGATACCATAAAAATTTAAGCATGCAGTGAAACAAATATTTCATTCTTTATTTCAATTTAGTATCACAGAAAATTTGAAAAACACTGATTTGACTACATGGCTGGATCAGGGATCAGGACATACATCCATGTATGCCCTAACTAAAATTTTGATACAATGGGATCACTCCCCAGAACAGAAGTCAAACAAGCTTGTTAGGATCCTTCTAGCTTGTCAACTGGAAAAAGTGCAAAAATGATTCAACCTCAAGTTATTGGAAAAATAAAATAAATAGATAGTATGCATGAAAATCCTTTGAAAACTGAAAAACACTATCAAAGTATTATATGCTAATGATTAGAACTAAGAACTTAGAACTAAGTTAACAAATGTCATGCTATCCTAACATTAATATCTCATAGTGTTCAGAATCTTCATACAGAATGGTCTTTTCTCTTTTGCCCCAACATTAGCAGACTCACTTGAAAACATGACACAACACTGCTGTAGGGGAGGAGCCAGTGAAATCAGTACCCTGGCCAATAGCAGAAACACATTTAAGCAATGTGACAGCATAGTATTTACAAACATAATGAAAGAACAGTGAACTGATTCTTTTAACTGTTCAATAAGTGAAGGAAAGGAAATAACTAGAAGAAATACAGTGTTTGAAAGTATGAGGGATACCTAGCTATCCCTCTTTACTTATGAAGTTAGTAATGCCAACAGAGACAATGAAAAAAAAAATACTTGAAATTTGATGAACATCCTCTTATCCCTTAAGACTGAGTGGCTTTGAAGTTCTGACATGATTATACAAGTCCAGACCCAGTTTCTATGCTCTTATACAGAACAATTTTAAAATAGGATATGGTATCATAGCAATGTCAAGTGAAGAAACTGTTAACAGTAAATGTCTCTTAGTAATCTAAGTATCTTTAAGTTTTTAAATGTACCAACAATCATATAGTATTTATTGTTGATAATATGCATTATTAGTTCATACTGTGATATTTGACCAATGTGGATATAATTCTGAGTTCTGACACTACAAAGCTGTGGCTGTGTAGCCTTCTGCAGATTGTTCATGAGTCTTAGTTTTGACATCTGTAAAATAAGTGCTGTTCACAGGTAAACTGGTAAGTGAAATAATAAATACAAATCATCTAAATGCACAGAATTTAGTAGATGTCTTATGAATGTCACTTCTCTGTCAGACACACACACAGAGAGATGTGCACAAATAATCCATTTTTAATAAAAACAATTTTATACTCACCAATTGTTCCTGGGTCAATACGAATTTCACTGTAACGATCACAAAAGATTTCTTCTGATGCTCTAAGGTGAATCAGTAGCTTTTGGGCTCTTTCTAATGGATTTTCTAAAGTACCTGTTTACAAAGAAAAGCATATCTTTCAAAGTACTTTAAAATTGAGACAGTATGCAAAGTTGCTGCTGAGAAATTTAGAGAGAAGCACTAACAGTCACATAGATGGAATAAGAGCAGGAAAAGAAATGAGTACAAGTGAACTTCTCTAGATTACTGTTCAGCAAACATTCGCCATTCTTTCTTCCTTAGTTCAGGGTACACTATCCTGATCTACTAATAGTTAGCCCCAATTTGGTGGAAGTGACAGTGATATAAGTTCTCAGTAGATGTTTATAGAGACAGGCTGGTTTTCATCAGATCTCTTACAGCGCCCTTCTCTGCCAGGAAAGGAGAATTCCTTCAATGACCTCTCTGCCCTCGAACCACATACAGAACAAATCTGAATTGAACATGCAAGCTGGAGCCAAGGACAACCCAGTTGAACATAAATATCTTTCTTTTACAAACCACTGAGATTTAGAGATTACTTATTCCACACAATTATTGCAGCAAAACCTGGCTGACATGTTGTCTAAGGCTGTGGGATTCACAAATCCCTGGATATGCAATTTAGTATTGAATCTTCACAATAAACCCAAGAAGGATGATTCTTGCCCAATTTTAAAATTTTCATACATGAGTAGGCTCATAGGTTAAGGGACTTGTCTAAATGTAGGCAACTAGTAAGCAACTATGTTTGAACAAAGGTCTGTTTGCCTGTGTTTTATTAAGCAAGTGTTATTTTTATAAATTCTTTTAGCAGCATAAAGACACATAAAGGTATGAGACAAGGATACTCAGGCAACATATGAGAATCACTGCTGACCTAAGCCTATGGCTACAAACAGGGGTGTTTGGTCACTTTCACAGTATGAAATTGTACAGGGAATTTGCTGAAGTGGGCTAGCGAATAAGGATTTATATAGTATATATTCTTTTGAAAATATATCTTAGAGTACAGAAAATATCAGAAAGAGTTGGTCATTTAAGAAATAAGTGGTAGAAAAGTAGTCCTCAAACCCTATAGTGAATCAAACAAGTTCACAAAAACAAGACTTTCCAGTTCAGAAATTTCCTGAAAACATAACCAAAAGTGAGATTGCCAGTTACCATATGAATAACTGGTAAACTTAAAATTACCCAGTTTTCCTTTGGGTTAGTGGTTTTTCAAATAGCATAAAAATCATTGTCCCCACTGGTATTTCATAGGTAACTGGTCAGACAAAAGGCTCCAGGTGAGTTTGAAGCCTGCTAAATACCCATCTGCACACTGCAAGCTTCACAGTCTCTACTCTGAAAGAAATTGTTGACAGGAAGGCTCAGAGGGGCAAGCGAAAGTGCCTAGAGTCAGGTCACAAGAGAGTGAGGATTAGAGCCCACTGGCTGTATATTTCCAAGAGGACACTAAGGTCCACTGCTGCTCTGTATAGGTAATACCCATCCCCACTTGAAAAACAAGTGTATCTTCTCAGCTCAAACAAAGATGTGCTAGAGCAGGAAGAAGGGAAGCAGGGGAGGAGGAGAATGTTAAGCAAATGTGTAGGGCACAGCTCTTATCTTGCGGTTATAAGTCTGTCCAGTAAGCTGTTTTCCAACTGTGATTTCATTTATTTCACGGAGGGTAGTTTAAAGTCTTGAGGAAAAAAAAAAATGGCCTAGCACTAAACAGATACCAGAGAGAAAAAAAAAAGTAGGACAGTTTTTGCCCTAGAGAAATATATGCAGAGTCCCACAAAAAGAGTTCAGCGTTTCTCTAAAATCAGAGATTAAATCAATTATGCAACCCAAAACTGCAGCACATGTGGAGTTTCGCAGAAAGCCTGGGCAAAATTAGTCGGCCTGCCATGATCTTTTGGTATCCACAGAGTTTGGATTCTTTTTTTGTTAAGATGAGGGGTAGGGGGCAGAGGATAGAGACTGGGTAGAATCCAGGCAAGGATAAAAGAGGAAATAAAAGCTATTCTAACATCAAGATGCACTGCTTCTTGAATTTGTAAAAGCTTGACAAATGGAAAACTAAAGGCTGAGATCCTCGGTGTTATTCTCAGATCTAGCAAAGAAAGATGAGGAACTTTCTTCAGCATGGACTTTGCCCCTAAATGAGAGTAGCCACTTCTAAGAGAAGATGCTCCAGATAAGATAGTCTGTCCTTGGTTTATCAACATAAAGCTACTCCCAGCTGCCCCAAACCATAGCAAAAAAAAACATGTAAAATCTGGAGGAATTTATATACACATAATGGGAGGGGAAAGAATTGTCATTGCGCTGCAAAACTGTTCCAGATGTTTTTGCAGACATGATTTCATTTCATTCTCGAAGGCTTTTGATAAATATTGTAGAGGTTCTCATGAGGAAACTGAGGCAAACAGAGGTTAAGTAACTTGTCATGAATTACATAGCTATTAGGTGGTGAAGTTGGGCCTTAGACTTAATAAGTACCATTCTAGGATATGTAGCTGTGGAGGAATAAAAGAGAAATAAAGCAAAGTTGTTATTACTTAGCATGATGGTGGGTAACGGAGGGGAAACAGAACAGGTTCCAGATGCTAAAATCACCTGGGGAGATGGAAGAAAATAAGTTCTGGTGTATGAAAGATAACCATTATAATGATTTGGGGAATATGGTACAAATGGATTCCATGAACTTCAAAAGGTAAGAAAAGGGGGCAAGGACCTTTTATTATTTTATTAACTAAACTTCTTTGATGGAATCAAGTAAAATCCAAGTTTACACGTAAGCCCACTCTATCAACACGACTCCCCACACCTTGTATTTGGGTAACCCATACTGGATTACTTACCAATCTCTTAGCATTCTCCATGCACACAAGAGCCTTCAGTCTTTTTTTTTTTAACCCTCATTCTTCCTCTTAACCTCCCCTCAACATTTGGCTCCCTGTAATTGATTTCTAAAAGTTTTCTATGCATTTGACTTAGATGCCCCCTTTTTGTGCATGAAAATATCTGTGCCCCCTGATGCAATAATTCTACTTCATGAAATTTGTCCTGAAGAGCTAGTATGGACAAAATTTAATGCCCAAATTCTTCGCTGCAATGTTATTGTTATAAATAATCACAAACAGTTTTAAATGCTTTGAAACAGCAAACAACTAGAAATGTCTCTGATCATGTGGAACCCCTTCCTGTCACCCCTGGCTTCCTAACAAGCTCAATAGCTGACCTCACAAGCCCTAAGCATTCCACCTGCTCCCTTGCCTCTGCTCTCTTGGCCTGAAACATTACCCCTCCCCTTTGAATCATGGCTCTTATTTACTGCCAAACACAATTCAGATGCCACCTCTCTTTGGATCTTTCTTTGTCAACTAAGTCTGGGTTGTTGTCCTATCCAGCTGTTCCAGTATGCCATGTATTACCTCAAGACTTCAAAAACTGCCTTCTGCCTAACTCTTTCCTTGGTGAGCTGAGAGAGTAAATAGTATGTGGCCAGCAGAGTTCATTTGTAAAAATTTTATACAGAAATAGTGAACTAGATAATTTTTACCAGTTCTCCACCATGAAACAATTAGAAATAAAGCAAACACTCTGTAGTAGTTAAAAAAAAATCTCATTTCACAATTTTAAACTTGTATGCATTTAATATCCTAGCTTCAAAATACATAAACTAAGCAAAAATGAGACAACTATGAGGAAACAATAGATCTATCTATAACAATCATAGAAAAGTCAACACACCTGTCTCAGGATAAATAAAATAAGGTTACAGCACTTTTGAAAAATACACTGCTTGAATAATAAGCAAAGATGAAAAAATAAATCAACAAAGAATGCACATTCTTTTCAAGCATGCAGAAAACATTTATAAGAACTGATTATATGATGACCATAAAGCAAGTTTAACAAATTTAAAAGGATCAGAATTATATAACTTATGCTTTCTGACTATAGTTCAATCAAAATGTATAATTTACAATGAAAAGTAAGAGCCATATGAAAATAAAGATTTTCCAGTTATCTGAAGATACTGTGAGAAAAATAAAAATGCAAGATATATGAGAAAATACATTTTCCATATATGTAGCCAAAAAATATTATATCTGAAAAGTATAAATGTCTTTAATAGGTAAATAAAAAACAGATTATCTGTCATTAAAAGAGTAAGAGAACAATTACTTCACAAGATGTTCCCAAATAGAAAATAAATTTATAGGATTTGGGTTGTGGCTCAGTGGTCAGAGCACTCTCCTAGGATGTGTGAGGCCCTGAGTTCGATCCTTAGCACCACATAAAAATAAATAAATAAAATAAAGGTATTGTGTCCAACTACAACTAAAAAATAAATATAAAGAAAAGAAAAGAAATTTATAAAAATTATTTGATTACATTAGAAATAAGATATATGAAGTTAAAATAATAATTAAATCTCACTATATTTCTACTGGAATAGATAAATAATGTGTAATTGAACTATATATTTTTATTTTCTGAAAATCTTCTATATACATGTCATCTTTTACAATGACTAAGAATTTATTAAGTGACTATTATGTTGCAAGAACACTCATCAGTAAGTTTCATTTTCTAAAACAAATGAAAACTGGCCTAAATTCTAAATATATCTTCTGAATACTTTTTCAGTTGCTATTCACGAATCGAAAATAACCAAATTCTGAAATAGTTTGTATTTGTACCTGAATTAACCTTGAAATTCTTATAAATACAATGATTGAACATGAAACATGGATTAGGAAACCAACACCCAAATCACTTCTACTCATTTCACTCCTGCCATTAGAAGTAGGTTATATGGTAATAACTGTAAGTTGAGCTTCTACTGAAAAGCATGACTATTTTTCTCGTGTCCTGCTCTATTTTTCTCCAGAGTAGAGCCTCCAGAATGGTCTCACTATTAGATCATAGAAGGCAAGCAGTTCTGAACCAATTAAATTATGATGCATACTCTTTTCTAAATTAGCTTTAATTCCTAGTGTATATTTGCCCCAGTTATCCTAACATACTTTTTTTCCAGAAAATAAGAGGATAGTGGAAGGGGTTTGCAGCTCATGAAGTAAGAGATGACAAACATTTAAATAGATAGACATGATTTGAATATCACACAATGTATATATGTAACAAAACATAACAGAGTATTCCATAAATATGTATAATTTTATATATTATTTTAAAAATCTTTAAACTTTTAAAAATAACTGGTAATAAAAACTAGTAGTCATTATCATATAATTAAGTCTAAGCCCTCACAGGGTGATTTTGTTCAGGATGACAAATTTTTTATCTTCAATGTTGCCTCTCAATTTATCAATAATTGATAAAATATTAAAATAAATATGCAAATGTGTTATTCATTCACTACTTGCAAAATATATAAATCTTCATACATTAGGATCATCAGATTAATTTATTGCTATTTGCCTGAGTATCCCAATGGTAACATGGTTACAATAATATCATTCATTTCTTGCACAGTTTAAATGATTTAGTGTATTTCAATAGTGCAAAGCACAATGCAATGTCTTAATATAAAACGGGCCTTTAAAAAATGTTGGCTCATAATAATAATAATAATAAAAACAGTAGAGGTAAAAATAAAAATATGACATTCATTTCAAAATTAACATTTAAGTTTGGAAATTAAGAAAAATAAGGCAAGCTCTTCTTAGAATTAATGTCCACCTTGCAAAGTGTTAAGACACTAGACATTTCAGAGGCATAAAAACTAAGTGATCATTCATTTGGCCAGCCCAAGGAACTATAAGGAACACAAAGAATATTCCTCTTAGGCAGAGCCCACCTTCCCATCATGCATTTGTGGCCCAGAGTTCCAGGGCAGAGCCACTCTGCACTCGTGCAGAGAACCAACCTGCACTGGGGTTCCTTATTCACCAAAGCATGGCTCCACAGCCCAACATCAGGAAACATACAGGCTTGAGGCTGCCACCACCACAAAACTGTAATATCACTGCTTCCTGCTAGAGTCTGTAAACAAGTCAAGATGGCGCCTGGCATTTTGCAGAGGGAGTGGTTTGTGAAGTAACACCAGCGAGCCATTAAGTGTGGAGATTCCTGATTGGTTGACTGCTGTATCTAGTTTATGTTAATTAGATAAGCTGTGTGGAATGTATAAATACCTCTGTTGTCCTACAATAAACGGCTTCCACTCCTGCTGTATCAACGTACACAAGTTGTTCGTCACCCCCC
>NW_025999982.1:18633072-18641468 GCF_001458135.2 Marmota marmota marmota
ACCCCCGGTTATTTTACTGCAGCCATCTACGGCAGCTTCCATCAAGAGACAACAGTAAGGACCTATTAATACAACACCAAGGTCCCTGTGGCCTGGCTGCACCAGAGTTTTCTCTATTAGGGGTGCTAACAGTTATCCTGTTGCTGATGTAACAGAGAGTCTTGCATAGGGTTGCCTATCTCTTATTTCTCCTAACAGCCAACTTCTGATGGTTATACTCCCACTAGTCATATAATTTAATACATCTATATTCTCACATCCTACCTCATAAACATCTCAGTAAACCCCCAAACCATGAGAAATTTCCACCATCAGAAACTGTAAACCATTATGCAAACCTATTGATTATATTGTGGAAGATAACTGAACTCATCATTTCTGTTTATAGTGACAAAACTGTAAATGTAAAAATAGAAGCTGATACATGGCTGCACATTGGTTACATTGAGTGCTATAATATTGATCTCTCCCTTAAAAGTGAAGTATTGGTAACCTGCAGGCACACTATAAGACAATAGGGCAGAAGCTATAATATCTCAGATCTACACTGCTAGAGAGGAAGACACATAGACATCATGAAAAAACAAGGGAGGAAAGTGCCCCAAACAAACCAAGACACTACAATGATAGAATCCATAGGTAGTGAAGAAGGTGAAATGTCAGAGAAGAAGTTCAGAATATACATAACTAAAATGATTTGGGAATTAAAAAATGACCTAAGTGAGCAGATACAGGCAATAATCAATCACTTCAACAAAGCAATAAGAGAACAAATACAGGTTTTAAGAGATTACTTCAAAAAAGAGATAGAGATACTGAAAAAAACAAACAAAAATCCTCAAAATTAAAGAAACAATAAACTAAGTAAACAACCCAATAGATAGGATCACCAACAGACTAGACCATTTGGAAGACAGAACCTCAGACAGTGAAGACAAAATATACAATCTTGAAAATAAACTTGACCTCAACAGTGAAGATGGTAAGAAATCATGAACAGAACATCTAAGAATTATGGGATACCATCAAAAAACCAAATTTAAGATTTATTGGGATAGAGGAAGGTTCATAGATTCAAACCAAAGGAATGCACAGTCTCTTCAATGAAATAATATCAGAAAATTTCCAAAGCATGAAGAATGAATTAGAAAATCAAATACAAGAGGCCTATTGGATACCAAATGTACAAAATTAAAACAGGTTGACACCAAGACACATTCTAGTGAAAATGCCTAGCATACAGAATAAGGATAGAATTTTAAAGGCCACAAGAAAGACAAATCAAATTACCTATAATGGAAGACCAATTTGAATCTCAGCAAATTTTTCAACCCAGACTCTCAAAGCTAGGAGATCCTGGAAAAACATATACCAAGCTCTAAAAAATAATGGATGCTTACCAAGAGTCTTATATCCTGCAAAATTAAGCTTCAAATTTGACAATGAAATGAAAACATTCCATGATAAACAAAAGCTAAAAGAATTTACAGCAAGAAAGCCTGCAGTACAGAACATTCTTGGCAAAATATTCCATGAGGAGGAAATGAAAATCTGCCAATGGCAGAACTACAATAAAATAAAAGCCCCCCCCAAAAAGAGAAAACAAATCAAGCTAAATAACAAAAATGACCAGTAATAAATCATATCTCAATAATAACCCTAAATGTTATTGGCTTAAGCTCACCAATCAAAATACATAGGCTGGTAGACTAGATTATAAAAGGCCCAACAATATGCTGCCTTCAAGAGACTCATCTCATAGGAAAAGACACCCACAGACTGAAGGTGAAAGGTTGAGATAAATATGTCATTCACATAGCCTGCATAAACAAGCAGGGGTTTTCATCCTCATATCAAATAAATAGACTTCAAGCCAAAGTTAATCAAAAGGGATAAAGATGGACATTTCATACTGCTTAATGGAACCATACATCAACAAGACATAACAGTTATAAATATATATGCCCCAAACAGTGGAACATCTATGTTCATCAATCAAACTCTTCTCAAGTTCAAGAGTCAAATAGATCACAACACAATAATTCTGGGTGACATTAACACACCTCTTTCACCACTAGATAGATCTACCAAACAAAAACTAAACAAAGAAATTATAGAACTCAATAATACAATCAATATCTTAGACTTAACTATATAGAGTATATTATCCATCAATGAGCAAATACACTTTCTTCTCAGCAGCATATGGATCCTTCTCTAAAATAGACCATATATTATGCCACAAAGCAAATCTTAGTAAATACAGAAAAGTAGGGCTACTATCCTGCATTCTATCAGACCACAATGGAATGAAATTAGAAATCAATGATAAAATAAAAAAATAAAAGCTACTCCAATACCTGGAGACTAAATAATATGCTATTGAATGAATAATGGGTTGCAAAAGATATCAAGGAGGAGATTAAAGAAATTCTTAGAAGTAAATGAGAACACTGATACAACATATTGAAATCTCTGGGACACCATGAAGGCAGTGCTCAGAGGAAAGTTCATTGCATGGAGTTCATTCCTTCAAAGAAGAAAAAAATCAACAAATAAATGACCTAACATTACATCTCAAAGCCCTAGAAAGAGAAGAAAAAATCAACCCCAAAAGCAGTAGAAGATAGGAAATAATTAAAATTAGAGCTGAAATCAATGAAATTGAAACAAAGAAACAATAGAAAAAATTGACAAAAAAGTTGGTTCTTTGTAAAAATAAATAAAAATTGATAAACTATTAGCCATGCTAACAAAGAGAAGAAGAGAGAAAATTCAAATTACTAACATCCATGATGAAAAAGGAAATATTACAATGGACCCTACAGAAATACAGAAGATAATTAGAAATTATTCTGAAAATCTGTACTCCAATAAAATAGAAAATATCACAAAGACATCTACAAATTTCTGGAGGCATATGATATGCCTAAACTAAATCAGGGTGATATACACAATTTAAACAGATCAATTTCAAGCAAGGAAGTAGAGGACACCATCAGAAGTCTACCAACCAAGAGAAGCCCAGGACTGGATGAACATACAATTAAGTTCTACAAGACCCTTAAAAAATAACTAACACCAATATTTCTCAAAATATTTCATGAAATAAAAAAAGAGGGAACACTTCCAAACACATTCTATGAGGCCAATATCACCCTGATTCCAAAACCAGACAAAGACACCTCAAAGAAAGAAAACTTCAGACCAATATCTCTAATGAACATAGATGCAAAAATTCTCAGCAAAATTCTGGCAAATTGAATACAAAAATAGACAGTGTATCACAATCAAGTAGGGTTCATCCAAAAAAAATGCAAGGTTGGTCCAACATATGGAAATCAATAAATGTAATTCATCACATCAATAGACTCAAAGATAAAAATCATATGATCATCTCAATAGATGCTGAGAATCTATTGAGATGATCCTTTGATAAAACACAGCATCCCTTCATGTTCAAAACACTTGAAAAATTAGGGATAACAGGAACATATCTCAACAATATAAAGGCAATCTATGCTAAGCTCCAGGCCAACATCATTCTAAATGGAGAAAAATTGAAAGCATTCCCTCTAAAAAGTTGAACAAGACAGGGATGTCCTCTGTCACCACTTCTATTGAACATAGTTCTTGAAACTCTAGCCAGAACAATAAGAGAGTTGAAAGAAATTAAAGGGATACAGATAGGAAAAGAAGAACTCAAATTATCAATATATGCAGATGATATGATTCTACACCTAGAAGACCCAAAACATTCCACCAGAAATCTCCTAGAACTAATAAATGAATTCAGCAAAGTAGCTGGATATAAAATAAAACCAAAATATCAAAGGCATTTCTGTATATCAGTGACAAATCCACTGAAAGTGAAACTAGGAAAACCACCCCATTTACAATAGCCTCAAAAAAAAAAAATAGAATCCTTGGGAATCAACGAAAGAGGTGAAAGATCTCTACAATGAAAACTATAACACACTAAAGAAAGAAATTAAAGAAAACCTTAGAAGATGGAAAGATTTACCTTGTTCTTTGATAGGCAGAATTAACATTGTCAAAATGACCATACTATCAAAAGCACTATACAGATTCAATGCAATCCTAATCAAAATCCCAATGACATTCCTTATAGAAACAGAGGAAGCAATCATGAAATTCATCTGAAAAAATAAGAGATCCAGAATAGCAAAGCAATCCTTAGCAACAAGAATGAAGCTGATTGCATTACTATTCCAGACCTAAAACTATACTACAGAGCAACAGTAACAAAAACAGCATGGTATTGGCACCAAAATAGACCTGTAGACCAATGGACAGAGAGTCTAACCTACGTAACTTCAGTTATCTTCTATTAGACAAAGGTGCCCAAAACATACATTGTAGAAAAGATAGCCTCTTCAACAAATGGTGCTGGGAAAACTGGAAATTCATATGCAACAAAATGAAATTAAACCCCTCTCTCTCACTATGCACAAAACTCAACTCAAAGTGGATCAAGGACCTAGGAATTAAGCCAGAGACTCTGTGTCTAATAGAAGAAAAAGTAGGCCCTACTCTCCATCATGTGGGATTAGGCCCAATTTCCTTAATAAGACTCCTGTGGCACAATAATTAAAATCAAGAATCAATAAATAGGATAGGCTCAAACTAAAAAGCTTCTTCTCAGCAAAAGAAATAATCCGTGAGGTGAACAGAGAGCCTACATCCTGGGAGCAAATATTTACCCTTCACACATAAGATAGAGCACTAATCTCTAGGGTCTATAAAAAACTCAAAAAGCTAAACATCAATAAATAAATAAATAAATAGATAGATAGATAAATAAATAAATAATAGTAATAACCCAATCAACAAATGGGCCAAGGACATAAACAGACACTTCTCAGAAGAGGATATACAATCAATCAACAAATATATGAAAAAATGTTCAACATCTCTAGCAATTAGAGAAATGCAAATCAAAACACTCTTAAGATTTCATCTCACTCCAGTCAGAATGGAAGCTATTAAGAACACAAACAACAATAAATGCTGGCAAGGATGTAGGGGAAAAGGCACACTCATACATTGGTGGTGGGACTCAAATTGGTATAGCCAATCTGGAAAGCAATATGGAGATTCCTTGGAAAACTGGGAATGGAACCACCATTTGACCCAGCTCTCCCACTCCTTGGTTTATATTCAAAGGACTTAACAACAGCATACTACAGGGACACAGCCATATCAATGTTTATAGCAGCATAATTCACAATAGGTAAATTATGGAACCAACCTAGATGCCCTTCAGTAGATGAATGGATAGGGAAACTTTGGTATGTATTCACAATGGAACATAACTCAGCATTAAAAGAGAATAAAATCATGGCATTTGAACGTAAATGAGTGAAGTTGGAGAATATAATGCTAAGTGAAGCAAACCAATCCCCAAAAAACAAAAAGCTGAATATTTTCTTTGATATGAGGATGGAGATCCATAATGGCGATTGTGGGGTGGGGAACATGGGAGGAATGGAGGAACTTTAGATAGTGCAAAGGGAAGGGAGGAGGGAAAGGGGCGGGCAAGGGGGTAGGAATGATGGTGGTGGGCTGGGGATGTGGCTCAAGCAGTAGCGCACTCGCCTGGCATGCGTGCAGCCCGGGTTCGATCCTCAGCACCACATGCAAACAAAGATGTTGTGTCTGCTGAAAACTAAAAAATAAATATTAAAAAATTCTCTCTCTTTCTCTCTCTCTCTCTCTCTTAAAAAAAAAAAAAAAAAAGGAATGATGGTGGAATAAGTTAGACATTATTACCCTAAATACATGTATAAGACACGAATGGTGTGAAAATATTCTGTGTACAATCAGCGTCTTGAAAAATTGTGCTCTATATGTATAATATGAAATGAATTGCATTCTGCCATCATGTACAACAAATCAGAATAAATAAAAAAAATTTAAAAAGAATATTGCTCTCAAATTCATTAAATCTTACAACAGTTTTCTAACCAAACAAAATAAAACACCAAAACACAATAACCCATATCATTCACTTATTAACTTATTCAACTATTTTTAAAAATAATTTTTTCCAGGCAAAATTAACTAATCAAATAGTATTTAATGTTTTATTATGTGATTGTTTTTATAATTAAATGAAAATTGATGGCTCTTTAAGAAAGCTTATGTTACTGTTATAGAGGTTTCTGAGTTAGAAGTACAGTTTAGGAAATACTAATATTGACAACACTATAATCCTAAACATGATTACTGCAAATATATTCAGTACATCAGAAAAATCTCTATGTTAGTGTTTTGCTTGACAATACATACAGAAAATTCATGGGTAATGTGATTTTTGTGAAAGTATAATATCCGTCAGAAAATAAAGAGATTATTTCTATGTTTAACCTCATTTTGAAACACATATTATTTAAGTGTTACATGTCAGTTTCATTAAAGATGCTCTGAACACAGAAATGGGACTTCATTTCTGTATCCTTAAAAGACAAAGAATTAAGAGTAATATAATAGTGATATCCCTTTGATGCTTTATTTTTAGTTTATTAGCTAATTATTAGTTTGATTGGACAACTGTCAATGTAAACAATGTGATTTGTTGACTGATAATCTTCATTAGCTAATTTACAAACCATCTATTACAAATATCTATGTGAAAATTATATTTACAACTTAAATCGGTATTTGTATTGTTTTCCAGTAAATGTTAAATTTGAAAGAGGACATTTATTAATATTTCTTTACCCTAATATATTGTTTTTTAACAAACATCACACACAAGATTCTCTGGCTGCTCGGTGGTATTGTGGCTTTAGGCTGGAGGATACATTTTAATCTACACTTTTCTCAGGTTTGTCTCCTTCTTATTACTTAATCATCCAATGAGCCTTACAGAACTGTCAGTTTGGAAGGCAATAAACTGTGTATGGATTTTTCTTCTTCTTTAGGATTGAGAAACCCCAATCATGGAAGCAATGAATGAAATTTCCATAGACCTTGTACTTCATTTCCTGACAATCAAAGTCATCTGCTAATGATGACCTTAGGCTCCTGGCTACAAATGTGAGACAGGGTTGACAAATACCCATCACTGGCTCTGAAAAACAAAATGTGACAAGTTTTAGGACAAAAGCCCAAGTACCTAGTATAATTACTGAACAACAAGGCAGTTCATCACATGATCTGGCTGTGACAGGCCAAAGAAACAATGAACTTCTGTGTCCCAGTTACATTGATGTGTGGGGTATGCCTTGCTGACCTAGCCATTGCTAAGGGTCTGCTAAATTTTAAATATCACCAGAAGAGTCAGTACATAAATTTATTTGCATAAAATAAATAAATTATACAAATTTATATAAATTGAGTATCTAAATAGGTGTGTTATTATATACTACATATAGTACATTTATTTGATATTACTATTTTTATAAGTTACACAATAATAAATTATTATTATACATTAATAATACAAGTTATAGAAATTTATTATTGATGATTATCCTCTCTGAAATCTTTCTCTAAACTATTACAAGAAAAATTATTATATGAAATTATAAAAGTACAAGACAACAACAGTCTCCCACAAGCTGAACATTTGGGTCAATAATTTGCTAGCATCACTGATACCTTTGATAACAAGGAAGACAAGTTAAGGCACAGGAACAACATCTTACCTAGGAAGAAGCAGGACTGAAGGAGATGAGTTCAGACAGCTCTTTGTGGGAAATAAATGCAAACACTTAGAACATTCATCAAACCAATGTTTATTTATCAGGCTTTGAGTTGGGAATTTTTCATCACTCCTAAACAGACTATAAAAATTGAATTTGGATTTGTATAAAATCACCAAATTTTTCAATGTGTTTTTTACACTTGCTTTGTTCCTTTCATATAGGAAATAAATGTATTACAGTCATTTAAACATGAACACTATAATTCCTTCTTTACAGACACAGACATTTAAGTATGATGTGTTACAAGAAAAATACACTGAGCTGAAAGATAGAACCAGATATGTGCATGCAGTTCTGTGTACGCTAATCAGTGAGACACACATTATCAGAAGCCTACTATGCAGAAGGCACTAGGATTGTGTAAAATGTTCTGAAGAAATCTACCCTTTAAGGGAGAGGACATTTATGAAAACATACCACTATACAGCAATAAAATGACAACATGAATAAGTAGAATGGACCTGAAAAAAGAATATTCTGAAATCTACTGAATGGTGACAGGAAAGGCTTCAGAGTAAAGATAGTCCTTGAGGAGAGCGTGAAGGCTGAGGCTGAGCATTAAAGATAACTAAAATAGCCTCTGTCTTGGTCTTGTTCTTTACCAAATATAAGACCTTGGAACAAATAAGTAGTCCTTCAGAGTCTCAGTTATATATATATATA
>NW_025999982.1:18641493-18659824 GCF_001458135.2 Marmota marmota marmota
ATATATATATATATATATATATATATATATATATATATATATATATATATATATAATGTGGATCGATTGATAGATAGACAGGTAGATGTAGATATTAGTAAGTAGCAATTCTCAGCACAAATTGGATATTTTTTTACTTTTATGCTTTAGAAAGCAACACTATATTTTAAAATCCGGCCTGAATCTTGAAGGTCATGTTAGGATACATTTGTTGCTATTCTTTACTATCTACAGCTACAGGGGCAATCACAGCCTCACCACCATGGAAAGCACATTCCTGCCTCAGGAATTTTATACCAACTCTTCCTCCTGTCTAAAGCTCTCTTGTCCAAATTTTTGCAGGTGTAGTCCATTCTTGTCTCTGTGATCTGAGGTCATATTGATGCTTCAGAAAGATCTTTTACTAAGTGACCTGTGACATAAAACATCCAACCTAGACCTCTGTTGAAATCATCCCCCTACTTAGTGTTCCTCTGAAGCATGGATAGCCATCTAAACCTATTTTTCCCATTCATTACTATTTCTTTGTCATTTTCCCCCAGAAAAAAAAATGCCAACAGGAATCTTATCTGTCTTGATCAATGATCAATATTCCAGTCCCAGGAACATTGTCTGGCACTGAGTTGGCATTCAGTTGAGAGAGAAAGAGAAACGGGGAAGAAAAGGAGAAAGGAACACACGCATTTAAAATTAAAATGAAAAAATCACTCCATCGGAGGAATTGTTATTTCCCTAATACCCCACTTATTTTTTCCCATTTCTTACAAAAATGTAAATTAGTTATTCATGAAATGAATTCTACACAGGTTTGAGGATGTCACTCAATATGATCAACTGTTCATTTTTGATGATGATATTTAGTATGTCCAATCACACTAAAGAATATTAAAATCCAAAATGAAGTTGTTAAAGAATAGATAAATGATATTGCACTTATTAAGAGTTAGTGCCTCTTGAGAAATATGTGTTGTTATTTGCTCCCCATGCAAAGTAACATTTGTCAGGATTATACTTAATCAGCCATTATAAAAAACAAAAAGCCAAAGCAAGATAAATGATGATTTTCTCCTACTTTCTTTGTCCTCTTCACAGAATCTCATACTATTGACCAGTTTCTCTTTCCTATAATTTTCCCCCTTTGTTTCAAGATGAAATTCTCGTCATGTCATTTTCCTTCTACCAATATAGCAGTTGTGTTGAGTGTGTGTGTGTGTGTGTGTGTGTGTGTGTTTACCTTTCTCCTTTTTGAGCTCAGATCAGATTCCCTTACCATCCTTAAAAGTCTGGCACTTCTTCAGTCATTTTCCTTCCCTGTTCCCAAATTCTGTTTGATTATTTCTATACTTATCATTGATTTCAAAATCAGGCTCATGATCCTACACGTATATATACACCTTCAGTATAGACTTCTCTCTTAGATCCTTTTTTCATATATCTATTTTCTCTTTAGAGATTGCACCTTACATATGCCACTGAAATCTAAGCTTGAGATGTATGAGTTTATTTATTTAACCAACCACTGCACAGGGCTTACTATGTGCCAGTGATATTCAAGCACTTTAATAAATACTAGCTCATTTAATTTTCATAAAAATCTTTGAAATAAAATTATAGTTTTTTTTTTCCATTTTAGAGGTAAGGAAACAGGGTCACTAAACTAACAAGTGGTGAAAAGAGGATTCATTCCTTGCAACCCATTAATAAGGATCTCCCAGCCCAGAGCCTAAGATGCATCTTAAATAGCACATCAAAATGGTCACTAGATTCTGGAGATTTTAATTTTCTCATATTTTCCTAATTTATTCCTTCCTATTTAACCCCTGTACCTTAGTTATAATCAATCAGTTTTATAATTTGTTCTTGCTTTTCCCACACTGCTAAGATCAAACCAAATCATATCACTTCCCTGTGTAGAACTACCCAGGGACTACCCACTGCCCTCATGGCATAGTATAAAAGGCCAAGAAGCTTCATCTGCTACCACCATTCCAGATTAAAGCTTACAATGCAGATTCATGCCTGCCCTACCCATATACTGATAGTCCATAAATATGTGTCTTCCGCTTTCTTCCTGAATCTTTAAACCCTCTCCAGTTCAAAAGATATGACCCCTGTAATTATGTTTTTACTTATTTTTTTCTCTATCATTTTATTTAGACACCTTTTGAAAGCAAGGATTCAGGATTTCTATTTCTATACATTCAATATCTCCTTTGGTCTTGGCACATAGTAGGCTCTGAATACACATGATAAATGAAAGAATGGACACAGGAGTGAAATGCTTTAAGCTTATCTAAAGTGCTCTATCACACTAATGAGACAAGCGCTGAACAGAAAGAATGAAATTGAGTTTGGCATTTGTGATACAGCTGTAGCCCTCTGAGCAAAGCTTTGATCTTGAATTTCCTTCTAATGCCAGCATTCTATGATTTTACTCTACTAAAAGTCAATTGGCACCTTTTGCCAGCACCAGTTGCCTTAAAAGCAGGACCACCAAGAAATAGGATTCCATACTGTGGGGACTTGGATCAAATGGCATCAGATAGCAGATACATTCTGGCACCACTCTGTGCCAATGTCCACATCTATTAAGTTTGTTTACTAACTAGTCACATTATCTATTTCATGTTGGGATTTCTTTAGGGTGTGGTAAAATTGGACAGATGGGTTGAAAGTCTTCCTTCAGGCATAACACACATAGAATTGGGCAGATGGGTTCCAATAATCACCCTTTAGGCCTTACATCCAACACATGGATGAAGTGTAGAGAAAAAGAATACACCATTATCTAGTGATGGGTAAAAAAAAAGTTGAAAATGAAGAAACTTAAAAAAAATAAGATTTGGAATTTATAAAGCAAAACTGGAAATTGATGTAGTATAACTTCCCTTCAAAGGTATAGATATTCAGACCATAAGTTATATACTATAGTGATTTCAGAAACTTAAAAATAACTTGAAAGACCAACTTTAGCATTAGAAGATACCAACCTGAAATAAGTTCTCTGGTAACAAAAGCAGGGCCTAGTTTTATTAAATATTTCTATTAGTGAATTAGATGGGGGTTTGATAAGAATACTAAACAGATGGGCAAATATTACTAATTTGGGAGGTAAAGTCCAGAATCCGAAAGTATTTCTTCAGTGTGGAAAGATGCACTGAAATAAGTAAAAAGTCTTAGATTCTCCTGAAACCCAAGGGAAAATAAAATAACTCCTACAGGAGAGTACCATGTGGAGATGTGTATTTGGATGGCACATAGAAAAAAAGAGTAGGAATTAGGGTTGACAATACAGCTGGCAGGACTGAGAGGGTGGCTTGGCTGAAGAAAAACAGTTTAGTCATTGGTTGTCTTAAGAGAACTGTATCTGTGATGGTAGCAGGAAGTCGACTGTGCTGGACCACTTCTTTTGACATCTCCCTTTCCAAATTCTGCCCTTTTCTGCCCTACTCAGGGTCCCGGATGCTGCTAGCCTCTCTCTACTGCATCAGTGAATTCTCTCTTACTCAAGAAGAGGCTTCACCATAATTTTTCAGGAATGTTCTTAACAGTGATTTCAGCTCTGTACAGAGATCCCAAAATGAGATGATGCCAAAAAAAAAAAAAAAAGACATTTAAATATTTTCTTCCCATCAAAGATTTCTTTCTTTGGGATGGGATATTATATTTTCTGAGAATTTTCTTTTAATTTCTTTTGGAGGCAAAAATAGAATGTCTTTAATATAGTCAAAGGTATATTCCTTCGGGGCCAGGATATATACTATTTCAGCATTTATACTTATGATTGCAGTAGTTCCAAGTATATAATCTCTTGATAGCAACTCATGATTTGTTTGTTTGTTATTTTTTAAAACAATGAACCCAATCTGATGAATACATCATTCCATATCCTCTCCTCCCTGCCTGGGACACCAGCAACATGCCTCAAGTCCCAACTGGAGGACCTTTATCTCCTAGAATCTCCTGAGTTATCTGCCCCGCTCCACTATCTTCCCAGGTAGACACAGAAATAACAAAACAAACAAACAAAAAAAAAAGGAGTGAATGGCCTGACCTGGTATATTTCTGCCTAATACTGACCCAAGATGTGGTGGTTCTAAAAGTCTTCTCTCCATGCCTCCTATATACCAAGGAAACAGTGATTTCCTCGAGAGGTGTGAGAGGTCACCTTGTGTTTGATATTCCTCCTTTTCTCCCTCACTTCTCTTTTCCCTTCATTCTAACACCCCTGGGATTATATACCCCCAATCATGTCTTAGGACATAAGTTTGGTTTTCCTTCAGTTTTCTGAGAGAACTATGTTGAAACCACGATTGAAATTTCATTGCAAGGTAGTTGATTAGATGATCTCAATTCCATCGATGATATCTTCTGCAAGAGTGAGCCACAAAAAGTCTGATACAAATAACTAACAGAAGAACTGATCTGTAGCCTGGAGGAGGCAAAAAGCACCCTGAAATGAGTAGCAGCATGCAGACTCCAGGCCAGGCATATGGACTGATTACAGAGGGTGAACATAAGAAAATGACCAGTAGAAGTCCCCTCTGTCCATGACCACAGCTCTATTAGCAAACCCATCCCTTGCCTTAGCCCTTCCCAGCCTCGGTTAAGCCACTGCTTGGTGCCATCAACCATTTCCCAGAGCCCTTTCTCACCAAGCTTAATTCCCATGCTGCTGCCCCTCCCTGTGACTCTACTCACCGACTTTCAGCTCCCCTCCTACAACAACCAGGCATGCCACGCTCAAGATGTTGCTTCTGTCCACAGGGAACTCTAAAGTCCCCATTACATAGAGGCCTCTGAGGAAGGGAAGATCGATATCCACAAGGACAGTCCTGTCTGCAGAAGAAAAAGAAATTAGACACAGACCTGAAGTAAGCATCACCATCTCTCCTCCAGTGATTTTTTGCGGGGTTCCCCCTGAAAATTCGGGAGCTGTTTACATTGCAACGTTTTGCCAGGACAGGTGCAGCATCTGAAAGAACAGAGTTTGCCAAAGGCTAGGCTTTATTAAAAGGACAGGCGGGGAGCCATGAATAGTAAATGCTGCCATTGCCTAACACAACAAGTGTTCTGGCTGAAAGGCATTGCTCCTGTCCCAAACTTCAGTGTGAACACACAGATCAAGTGAGCTGCCTGCCCTTAGTCCCTGTCCCTTTACTTTGGGCTGTAGTTTCAGGGAGACACAAATCAGTAGATATGACCTGGGCCTCATAAGGTAAAAAATGGGATGTAAATTCTAGCTCCACTACTTGCTAAAGTGTAGACCAGCAACTTTATCTCTTTGTACCTCAGTTACCTTATCTGTGAAATTGGCATAATAATAAAAAAATCTTCTTCCTTCCTAGAACTTTTCCTGTGAGGATCAAATGAGTTAATAGATCTAAAGTACTTAAATAATCCTAGTAAGTCTTTGGTAATTTCCTAATTACCACTGTGTAAGGCAATATATGTGGCGCATGCTTAGCAAGTGCTGGATAAAATCACTATTTGTACTGTTGTCCATTTGCTTGGCATGCTTATAGAGCCCATGAACCATTTAAAACCACTATCCTTCATCTCCACTTTCATAAAATCTTGTTCCATAAAACTCCAGAAGAAATTATCATGGATTTTGTCTGAAATACACAATAAAGTAATATATGAATAAAACATTCTCATTTAAAGTAGTTAATATTTCATGTATTCCAAAGTACTAATTGTTATTTTCTAAAGCTTACTAGTAATTCAGCATGAATTAAAGATATCAAAATAAATGTTTCTGCTTAAATTTCAAGTACCGTAATCACTGACACATGTAAAGATTTTTAGAGAGTTCTTTTGTTAACATAAATCTCATACCTCAGTCCAGAAAACAATGCACCCTGCTGTTCATAAGGACCTGTCCAAGCCAATTAACTTGCTATCAGTTGTCTTTCTTAGCCCTTGCCTGCTTCCAGAGATATGAGTCATGCCCTCCTGTGGCATATACTATAATGGCCATAAACTAATCATTTCTGTTTTTCTCTTGGGTTCACAGTTAGACTCTAGTTTAATAGACTCTCTAGTCTCTAACTAGCCTAACTAGTTTCCAGCCTCTTCTGAAGTTAGATGAAGCCATGTGACTGAGTTCTATTTCAACAAAGTGCAGGCAGAGTTGAAGTATAACATCTCCAGGCCTAGTCCATAGGTTTTGCAAGTCCGCTCTTCTTCCTTTTGTCCCTCAGGTGGACATGAAGTCCAGCATCATCAGCACCACCCACTCATCCTTCAGAAGGTAATACATGTTTTTTTCTCTGATAATTGGTCATTTCCAGTCTTCTCGATGGCTCCACTACTCCCTCTGGGGAAACAACCTCTCTTTATCACTCCATTGATGTGATGCTGTCCACACACTTAATATCACAGCACTAAAATGAATTACTTGAATTACAAACATACATTACTGTAGGTAAGCAGGTATACGCCTCAATGTATTTATGTTTTAGAGAAAAAGGCTTTTAAAAAAGTCCCTCATGCTTATTGTAATGTTAAAAATAAAAATAGTAAACAACTGTTGCCTACATCTATGGAGTTTAGTTCCCTGCATACCTTAAATTCAAGAGTTCATTATTGACTGGTACAAAATGAATGATCAGGCTAAACAGATAAAAATAAATATATATTTCAGTCCCATCTCTGGTACTTTTCAAAACATTCTAATAAAAAGTAAAATATCAAGAGAATGTTCTATGTTTAGCACACATTTCATGGGTTCATAAATTTAAGAGAAAAATTATTCCAAGCAAGTAAATTTTAAAACAAGAGTTTTGTACAAATTGCCTTTATTCCAAAATCTATCCCATTTGACCTACATTTAGCTATTGAAATTAAAGAAGAAAATAATAAAATTAACTCAGTAAGTTCTTTCTCTCACCCACAAAGTTCTCCCTCGCTCTCTTTCTCTCTCTCTCTTAAAAACACACATATCCACACACACATACACACCCCCACATATGATGGTAGGCACTTTAAACATAATTTCCAGCTAAAATACAAGTGCCCAGAGTTTAATTTTCCCTTTGGACTCTATCACATATCCTGTTAGAAGAAATATTTCCTTTTAATTGCTCTACCCACTCCAAATATACCAATAAATTTCCCAAGAGTCTGTACAGATTAACTATCATAACTTCACAAGAACAGGAACCATAGCTGCCATCCTCACATTTATTTTCCCAGAACAATATCTAGCATATAGTAGGTGCTCAAAAATAACACACAAGAAGAAGAACAACAACACACACACACACACACACACACACACACAAATCCAACAGCTACAAGAGGAAAGTGACAGCATAAAGACAGGAGCAGAAACATTGCTCTAATTTCTTTGATTCCACACTTTATCTTAAAATTTCCTAGATCCATCTATCCATCTTTTCTTTGTTCTTCTTTTCCTTCCTAGTATCATGTCAAGTCTTGTCAAGTGCCAGGAATTCAAAGAGGTATCTCCTAACATCAGATAAAGACAATATATAAACAAAATAAGTATAAATGTGTTAGACTTGAAATGATACTACACCCTTTATTTATAAAAAAAAGATCGATCCTATCGTCACTCTCAGCTACTTCAAACTGAAAAGTCTATCAATACATCTATTTTTAACAAAATTCTGCTAAAACAAAATGATCATGTGTCCTATAAGATTTTTATAAGTGGGTTCTCTTTGAGTCACAATAGCAGAGATCACAGTGGCACAAGCAGAAGAATCCACACCAAAGCACCCTCCAGGGCAGATCAGCTGCAGGCCAATTGACCAGTTCTTAGCTGCAATGAAAGCCTGTGGAGACTTTTTCTTTTTTTCCAGGTGTGAGTTGGGGTCAACATTCCACTTTCTCCAGAAGTAACATCCTTTCTGTGAAATTACTTTCCAGAGCACTCACTCGGAAATAGCTATTTATACAACGCATCTAGTAAACATGAATGATGGACCACCCCAATGCTCTCCACCTTGTCCTGCCTTGGCCTCAGCTATTCCATCCTCCTCTGTCAGTGACCAATCTATCCTACTTGAGAGAATGAGCACTGGCATATGGAGGGAACCATCTGGAATTTCTGTTGCTCAATAGGAGGCTGATGGCGGAGCTGATCTGGAAAGAGGCTCCAAAAAGAATTAATGAGTTCCAGATGTAATTAAAGACTGTTTTCCCCCCAAAGGAGCTCAAGACCAGCCATGGGGTAGTGCCTCTTGGTTCCGAATTATACCCTCCCACCACTTGTTCATCCATCAAGCACTAAACACCCACCATCTTTACCCTAGTATCTATCACCAGGCAATGTTTTATTGTATTTCTGAAAGTGTCTACTTTGACAATTAAAAATAAAGCTTTAGAAATAATATCTGGAAACAACATTAAAGAAATCCCTGAGTCTCCCTATGCACCAAATAAAACAGCAAGAGAAAAGAACAACAAAGGTCCAATCTTTTATAAATGATTAGCCACTATCAAAACCAGAAAACCTGAGCCAAATGAAAAGACAGACATCTCTGATGGAGATTCTCAGGCTCCTTTTGTATCAGGAATAATTCGACTACTAGAGTTACAAAGCATTCCATATAATTTCAATGCTAGATTTAAACTCATTTTTTTTTTTTTGGCCCAGCAAAGTTCAGCAATCAAGGTCACAAGCATGTAACATTCCAAGGGTCTGACACTTGTCTAAAACCCATAGAAATGAGATCAAGGGCAAAGGGCACAGATCCTCAGAATAATGATGGGGTCACATGAACAAGCATAATTTAGGGGAGGCAGGCCCACTGTATGGTATTCACTGTACAAGGCCTCTAACTTAGGTGGTTCCCAGTACAACCCTGCCATTGTCAGGAACACAGGCTGCACCAACTCTGGATGTCCTGAAGAGTGCTTAGAGAGAGCAATGACATGAGAAAACAGGAGGACATACAAGGACCATTTATAGGCTGTTGTTTTCCTGCACCTTCCATAATTAGCGGGTTTGCATCTGCATTCAGTTTTGGCTACAAAATATTTTCCTATGAATATGCAAACCAAGGGGAAAGTAAATTTTAATACTATTTGCATAACTATTCAATGATTTAGCCTTCCTTCTTAAAAGGTGAAGAAAACAATGCTTGTAGTTCAAAAATGATTACTTAAAATACTTTAAACATACATTTTTACACAATGATTGGTGGTGTTTTCTTTGTGGTCTTGTTTAACTTTGGGTCAATCTAATGGTTTATTCAAATAGTCTATCATAATTTATGAAGACGGCTCATACACCCAAGAAAAATATTCCTAAAGTAGTGGAAGCTCTCAGACATAAATAATTCACAGGGATGAAAGGGTAACATGATTGAAAATTAGTGTCAAGTAGACTAATGTACTGAAAGGACGGTATTTGGTTCTCAATAGTTCCTTGTAGAAAAAGCTGAATAAAACAGTGCTAGAAGATGAGGTTACCTTCCTTCTATAACCAAACTCTTCAAAGAGCTGCAAACTTTATAGTTTGACTTTTTCATCAAATCCACACAGGTGGTTTCTTTATTCTACTCTATCTTTTCTTTTCTTTTTTTTTTTTTTTTCAAACTGGTCTTAAAAATAGGCAGAAGAGGCAGTTTTCAAAGTGCCCAGAGGCACATGATTCAAGTCTGAAAGCCAATTTCCCAACAACTTCATGAAAACCCATCTGCTCACCTGGTGTGTGTGTGTGTGTGTGTGTGTGTGTGTGAGAGAGAGAGAGAGAGAGAGAGAGAGAGAGAGAGAAGGAGAGAAGGAGAATTGGAGGGAAAAAGGAGAACAGCCCTTATTCTTACCAAATGGAAAGAGACCCATTTAAATTTCATATAATAAATCTCCATCCCACTCCCCACATTTACTCTCTGTGTCTCAAGTCACATAGAGACAAGCATAATTCCCACAGCAGAATCAACAATTTAAATTATGATATTTTAATTGATCAATAAAATGCTTAATATACAATGTTTATTTCTTCCTCTAGCCTACACCATCTGTTCTTCAAAAATATTTTGAGTCTATTTAATGGGAAGGTTTTTAAATAAAATTACCAACTGTATTAGATCAATCCTCTGGATCCCAAATTCTGAAAGAAAATCTGCTAGAAAGTGTGGCTGCTTTCATAAAGGTAGAAAGGAATCTGCCTTCTCTCTTCCCGCCTTGCTTTGTTTGGGTTTTTCTTCTGAGATGCGGTCATGCTGCTGAGCTCTCTATAGGGCCTGGAAGTCTCTGAGTGGCTGAGTTGGCATTGTCATTTGAAACAGGGTGCCCTGTGCTCTGCTTGCTCACATAATCTAGTCTCACAAAAATCCTTAGAACCTACAATCCCCTGAAGACCTAAAAGTGGAGAGTATTCATTTCAATAAATTTGAGGTCAGATGTTAAACTATAGTTTGGCTTTCTTCACGTAATTCTATTACTCCTGTTCATTGTTAATGAATCTGGGCTGACCTGAGGTTTGGGGTTACAATCCCTCTCAAGCCCTAATAGTGAATACTAATGTGCTCACATACCTACGAAGGCAGATTGTGGCAATGCTCAGGTGAGCATACTGTTATGTTTTTACAAGTTGCAGTTTGTGTTCAAGCTGAACCAGACGTCACACTTACTTCATATGTGGGTTGCATTTAGATTTGTTTCCTTAGAAAAGACATTAAGAACAACTACTAATAAATTAATACATTTTCACACTTTAAACCTGAAGAAAAAAATATATGAAGCTGTACAAAATAAGTGATTCACTCTTTAATAAAGCTCTTTAGGCAATATTCTATGCAGCAAACGCTGCATTCAAGGAGTTTATTTCCCTCATCAGCTCCTTTTTGAAAATAAATCCTCTCCTTTTTTCTCTGACACTAGAGAGGGCAATAGATCCAAAAAACTGAGGGTTTTTTTTTTTTTATTTCTTTTCACTGTTATTATTTTTCTCAAATTTTAAATTATTTCTTCTAATTAAATTTTATTAAATTCTTGAAAGATACTAATATGCCATTTGTTCTTTAAGATGATAGACATTATTAATAAATGAATAGGTAATGCTTGAGAGAGCTTAGACCATAATACCTGACTAATGATTCAAGTCTGATTAATACTGATTAATCAATACTGATTAAATACTCAACATTTTGATATAGTCTTAAAATTTATAATTTCTGAGCAAACCAGTCTATATATTATGCTCCTACATTAATAATGTGCTTACATACACACATTTCAATGCAAGTTTTTAGTATTTTTAATATTTCCATATTTTCCATATTTTTGTAATGTCCCAAAGCCTTCAAGAGGTTTTATTGAATGTGTCTGTGATTTCTGTAAATTCTGTATATTCAATGCAAAGAGTTCTTGCTTGGGGTTTTCAAAATAAATTCCTTTCCACTTGAATTAAAATACTGTCCCAGAAATCATGAAGGTTTCTAGAATTCTTATTCACATTTCTAAGTATTCCAATAATAATTTCCAGATTCTACAACTTCTTCCAGAAGTCACAATACTCTAAAATATCTCCATACTGTCTGGCAAAGATATTGTCATCAGAATGAATCCCTCTTTTTAACCCAGGGTCTCTAGAAGTCCCCCAGAGGAGAACAGTATATAAAGAAAAGTATTATTACTGACAAACAAATTTGTTCATTCACCTAGCAAATATTGTCAAGTGCTTTGTCAGACACTGCAGTATATGCAAAAAAATCCATAAACAAAATAAGACTTCCATTTCACATAGAGAAGTAACTATTTTTACAAGACTGATCAGGTGAGTATTGGTGGAAGGAAAAAGTAAAAGAAGTATCTGCTTCTGATGTAATAATCAAAATAATTACAGTTCCAAAATAATCATTGCAAAGTCCAGGCATGTTTCCAAGCAAGTAGGACAGTGTCTGTTCCTCCTTTCCTTCTAGTGCCTGAGAAACCTAATTTGCTCATAATGCCCTTATTATGGTTTGGATGTGAGGTGTTCCCCAGAAGCTCACATGTGAGACAATGCAAGAAGGCTCAGAGGAGAACTGATTAGGTTATAAAAGTCTTAACACAATTAGTGAATTAATCCCCTGATAGGGATTAACTGAATTGTAATTGAAGTGGTAGGGTGTGGCTGGAGGAGGTGGGAATTGGGGCTTTGGGGTATATATTTGTATATGCTAATTGGAGATTCTTCTTTCTCTCTCTCTCTCTCTCTCTCTCTCTCTCTCTCCCTTCCTCTCTCCCTTCCTCTCTCTCTCTCTCTCNTGGATGAACCTTGAAAATCATACACAAAGTGAAGGAAGCTCTTGTATGATTCCATTTATATAAAATGTCTAGAATAAGCAAAAAAGAAAGTATATATATATGGTTGCCTGGGGCTGGGAAGAATGAGGGATTATAGGGTTACAGGTAAGGGGGTGCAGAGTGTCTTTTGAAAGTAAGAAATGTTCTGAAATGGATTGTGGTGATGGTTGCACAACTCTGTAAATACACTAAAAGCCATGTATGCTTTAAATGGATGAATTGAATGGTATGTGAATTATACCTCTGGTACTTTATGTACTAATATACAAGCATTTTCAAAACAGTGTACCTTTTGAAGCAAGATGCAACAATTCATAATATGTTAGAGTTATGTAAAGGGAGGGTAATAAGAAAAAAATGTATACTTTTCATATATTTGGCACAGAATATCTCTGTAGGGGAATCCAAGGAATCAGTAACATTGTTATTTCCAGGAAATAAAGCAGGGGGACAGGAAGACAAAACTGAAGACAAAATTTCAAGAACTATTCTTTTATGCCTTTGAATTTTGAGCAAGGAATATAAATTGCCTTTTTTAAAATTCAAAAACTGAAAGTGAAATTAAAAGTCAAGACTAGTTAGATTTGTATTTGTTTCCAGTGAAATTTTAGTCCTCCATAAGTATTAGAGTATGCCTTTGTATGTATATAATTCTTTTCTTGAGTTCTCTTTTGTCCTTGCAATTTTCTCCCACTGCCAGCAATACCTTGAGAAAGACAGTAAGCTGTGCAATCTCTTCTTAATTGACGTGACTTTATTTTACTTTGTGTTTCTAACTTCTCTTAGTTTACATTTTATCTCCACCTTTGCCCTTTCTACATTTGGATTCATGTGAAATACTTCACACTGTTGAGTGTCTGAGAAACAAGGAAAAACTTGACTCTGCTACTTGAACTGGAGTTTGGTACAAAGTTTTAATTCATTTTGACTTCAGCTATTGCTTGCTAATTCAATATTAGGTCAAGACCAAACTCTGCTACCTTGCATGGATTATACTACTCTCTGAAAAGTTTTCCTTATCTCAACTTTGCTCACCCATATTCACTGGAGACAACTTCCTGAAATAAGGATTCATGGGAAGACATACAGTCATTTTAATCACAAAACCACAGAACTATGAGAGTGATTCTGAACAGTCAATCCACTATTCCATGAGACAAGACCCAAAATAGAGCAAATGCACACACAACGGAACAAGGGGAAAATTTAGCTGCAGCATATTCTCAGGCATATTTTGGAAATATGAATATGAAGAGAATATAAAATATGTTCTCCTATAATTCCCTTAAACTTAATATAGAACTTTAGTTGATTTTGCATGATATGGCTTGATATTATAACAGGATTTTTTAACATATGGGTAGACAACTATTCCAATAAGATTTACTGAAATTAGTCTTTCCCACTGTTTTTTGAGCAAAATCTTACTCACCAAGTAAATTCTCATATATCCACAGATCTGCTTCTGAACTCTGTTTTGTTTATTTTCTTCCATCTCTGTGTCCTTTTAAGAATTTGGTTGCTAAGGATTATCTAGAGCAAATTTCTCCAAATCAGTCTCTTCAAAAACCCTTGCTAGTTGGAGTATATTTGCTTTCATCTAAAATATTAAAATCAATATCTCACCTTCTTTTTTTTAATTTAGATTTTCATTGTTAAAGAGGCCTCTGTGTGATCTCAGATATAGGAGGTTATAGATGATATTGTGGGAATCAACTGGCATAGAGAAATTTCTTCTACTAGTACAATAGGCATTAACATTTTTATTGTTTATATTGCTGATGAAAGTGAAAAACTGGAGAAAAAACTTAAGTGTTATCACAAGATAGTAGTTCAATAAACCACATTTTATTCTGGGGTGCTATGCAGTCATTTAAAAGGATGTGGTAGATTTTTTCTTTCCTGATAAGATAGTATTTCAATTGTTCAACATTTTTTGAAGTCATGTATGAATACTAAGAACATATTTTTTCACTAATGATTTGAGGCACAGCTTAGCACAGCATAAAGAGCTCTGAATCCAGATGATGGTGTTTAAATTTTATTTCTCCACCAATTAGCTAGGATCTTCATTTTTCAGCTTGCCCTGATGTCTGATAAAGTGAGTTAACAGTGCCTCATAAGGTGGCTAGGAAAATCCCAATGTGAATTAATCCAAGATGCTTAGGATAGAAAAGTAATGCTTAGTCATAGAAAAGATATATTTTTAAATATATATATATATATATATATATATATATGCACATTAAAATTATATAATAAGCTCAGTTAATAACAGTAGTTATCCAAGAAAGGGCAAGAAGACAGGTTAAAGTATTCTTGGATATTTTGCTTTTGTATCTCTTATTATTGATTACTTTGTACAGAAAACAACTGATGCACTATTTTACATTTTTTTAATAATCAAGTTACAGAAGTCCAAGGATGTATAAGGATGCTTCCAAGTAAGGAATGACCAATAGTCATATACAGTTTGATATATAAGATCAACAAAAGAAATACTGAACCTTCCTTCTGGTACATAACAACAGGAAGGGCAGTGTAGATAGGGCAGCAGGAGTAAAACATACCCACTTTCTGGCTGTGGGACCTCAGGACTATTACTAAACATCTAAGTCAGGCTTTCTCAAAAGTGTGGTCCAGGGATGCCCTGCTTCAGTACCAGAACTGATTCAAAATGTAGATGACTAATATTTTAAAACCAACTCAGTTGATTCTCACACATACTAAAGGTTAAGAGCTTCTGCTTCTAATCTTGCTTTCCTTATTGATAAAATATGGTGTTAATGTCTGACCACTTCTTCAGTGAGATTAAAAAAAATTAATGCAGTGCATGAGACATTAAAAATCCAAGCTCATATTATTATCTCATTGTAATAATGGGTTTATTATTAATTGTAGTACCACTTGTATCAGCATACTCTACAAAATGCGATTACTACAGGAAGAGTCTTAGTCCCTTTTTTGGCTCAAAAAAAAAAAGATATTTGAATACCTTTACAATTCCTATGTCATTTCTTGCTGATAATGTTTTATGGTCTTCTGACTTTAACCTATCCCTCCAACAGCTGTTATTCAAGTAACCAGGGTTCCTGCAAAAACAAACGTGGCCCTTGGCACTGACATCCTGATGTGGTCCTTATCAGTGCATGTGACATTGTTTGCCTGTGATGGAAGATGGTGAATCACGATGGGAAAAGAGAAGATACTGGGATAATACAGTTTATAAAAATTGTGGCCAAAGTTATCCTTTCTAAGCAAGGCTTAGACAAAGCATGGTATAACAACAACTATGGTATCCATAAAATCTCCTGTTTCCTAAGAACCAACCAGCCTCTCCCTTCTCTTTGTTACCTGAAAATCCTGGGCAGAGAGCTACATGAGTATTTGGTTCCAGTATCCTTTTCCTTTGGGGGTGGGGGGAAGCCCACATTTCTCACACAGCTTAAGGGAAGAGACTCATAACCATACTTAATGTATAAAAGCTGTGATTTCCATACAAACTGCTGCTTTCCCAGAAAAATGTAAAAGCCCTCTTTAGCAGTTTAAAATCCTTTAACTGTTTCCTTCCTTCTCCACTTGAACTATTTCAGCCAGTTTGTTCTGCCTGAAGCCTTCCCTCAAGTGGTACTTTCTGATGAATAAGATAAATTAAGAAGTGAATGAAGTTTTTTTGATTCATTCAGATGGTCAAGATAGCATTAAATACAGACCAAGTACATATGCCAGGAGCCTAAAAGAGTTACGGCCCTCTGAAATTCCCTCAGTCACAGATAATTTCCTCAAAAGGACTAGAATTGAGGTCTCAGCTGTTTTCCAAACAGCAAAACTTGGGCCCCTCAGCAGTAGCCAATGTCCTAGCTCTAAACCACATCATTTTCTCATTTACACTCTTAGAGTTTCACCAAAGAAGAAAACAAACAGAAACAGGTGCATCCATACTATGCAAATGAGAAAAGGTAACCTCTGAAACTATTGCACAGCAAACAGAAGATCCACAAGCTGCTCACTAGCTAAAACCACAGGAGGTGTGTCAACTGCCTAGATGCTGAGCCACAGGAGGCCTGCGGGCTGGGATGGCAGTAAATCCCCGGAGAGCTCTAAACTCCTGATTGGCAAGCCACACTAGGCCCATCAGTTCCTCAGGTGCTGAGCTACAGGAGGCCCATCAACTGCTCAGGTGGAAGACATGGGGAGGAGGGAGGAGGCAAGCTGTGTGCAGGAGTTTGAATGAAAGGCCACCAGCTCACCAGGGGTGAAGGGAAATGAGAGGCACCTACTGGGAATACTAGAGTTTGAGATAACTCCATCAAGAAAAGGAATGAACCCACTTTCTCCAGCATAGAGCATCCTCTTACCTGCAGGGGAAGCACATCTCAGCAGAGCAAGTGTCTGGCCCAGAGATTATAAATACATACTGTGTTGAATATGTCCCAGACCAGGTGCTACAGAGGACCACCAGGTCTTCCAGACAAGATCAGCACCCCTCCTCACTTGCTAAGGTCTTTAGAGACCGACACTCTCTACCCATTCTTTGTTTGGCAAAATTCTCAGTATAACAGTGAAATATCCTCCTTAAGTTTCCAGAATCCCAGAAATACTTTAGGAGGGACTGATGGGTCAGTATTTGCAACTCACTCATTAATCATTCACTCTAGCATTTATTGAGTTCATGGCACATGCCAAATTCTGCGCTCTGTCTTGGAGTTATAAAACATCTAATAAGGATGTCTCTGTTCTCAAGGTGACATAAAAGTAAGTAATAATTATAGAATAAGAGCCAGGCACGGTGAGGCATGCCCATAACCCCAGTGGCTCTGGAAGCTGAGGAAGGAGGATTGTGAGTTCAAAACCAGCCTCAAAAATTTGGTGAGGATCTAAGTGAGACCCTGTCTCTAAATAAAATATAAAAAGGGCTGGGAATATGGTTCAGTGGTTAAGTGCCTCTGGGGTCAATCAATCTCTGCTAAATAATACTAATAACAACAATAACAACAGAACAAGGATCTAAGTAAGACATGTCCAAGGTGTTATAGGAACATAGGAAGGAGAATGAAACGAATTGGAAAATCAAGGACACTTTCTAGAAGAGACACTAAGTTGAGTGTTAAAAGATAGAAAAGGAGTCAGCTGGAAGATGATCGGGGCTGGGAGAGGTGAAGAAGAAAAAGGCAGAGAGAAGAGCAAGTATAAATAAGTGGACAGGAGAAACTTATTTATACTTGCTCTTCTCTCTGCCTTTCTTTTTCTTCTTCACCTCTCCCAGCCCCGATCATCTTCCAGCTGACTCCTTTTAACACTCAACTTAGTGTCTCTTCTAGAAAGTGTCCTTGATCAAATTCTATGATTTTGTCATTTTTTAATGCAGAGTAAAACTCCATTGTGTATAAATGCCACATTTTTTTTATCCATTCGTCTATTGAAGGGCATCTAGGTTGGTTCCACAGTCTTGCTATTGTGAATTGTGCTGCTATGAACATCGATGTAGCAGTGTCCCTGTAGCATGCTCTTTTTAGGTCTTTAGGGAATAGACCAAGAAGGGGAATGCAATGATGGAGCTCCATCTAAGGAGAGGGCAGAAAGTAGGTGAGCATGGCTCAGCTGTGACACACGCAGGGAAGTAGTGGCCAATGAAGTCAGGGCCCCAAAAACATGTGGTCCAAATGAGCAAGTTTTAAATTTATCCTAAAAGTTTTAGGAAATCCCCCAAATACTATTCAGTATTGAGAAACAAGGCTAAATCTCTGTACTGCTTTTGACAACTAGGTTTTTCAGATTTCTATACAGATTTTTCAAGATCAAATAGGAGAAAAATAAAATTCTTTTAAGTTCATCTTCCTACCTAAGCTTGGGTTCCTGAGGTCAGTTTGCTAACTTTATATTTTGTCATTGCATTTTAAAATCTGATACACAGTCATGATGATGTACTATATATAGTACATATTTGCTACCACATATTTTTATTTTATTTTTTTTTAATTTTTTATTGTGGGTTGTTCAAAACATTACAAATTTCTTGACATATCATATTCCACACTTTGATTCAAGTGGGTTATGAACTCCC
>NW_025999982.1:18664013-18702604 GCF_001458135.2 Marmota marmota marmota
AGTTCTCTCCTCCGCCGCTTTCTGATGACATCAGATCTCTGCCATGTTGGTATCCTATGCGAATGGCAGCATTTCGTTCCCCTTGCCGGGCAACCAAAGCAACGGGTGAGTCCTGACCGGCCCTCAGCAGGACCTGGACCGAGAAGCAGTTTCTGTGGGCTCCTAGCCCCGGGCCAGGGAAGTTCCGGGAGCCGGAACTCGGCCGCTCCGTGCTCGGTGTAAGCTCCTATAAGGGTAGGCTCCAAGAAGCAGTCCCCGCGGGCTCAGTTCCGGGAGCCGGAATTCGGCTGCTTAGTGCTTGGTGTATGCTCTGATAGGGGCAGGGTCCAAGAAGCAGCCTCCGCAGGCTCCACAGCCCTGGGCCAGGGCGTTTCCGGGAGCCGGAACTCGGCCGCCCCGCGCTCGGTGTTCGCTCCGATAAGATCAGGTTCTAAGAAGCACCCAGGCACTGAACCCTAGCAATGTGTCTGCAAGCTGCAGGCGAATGGCAGCCTGAAATTACCTGTTCTATGGCTGAATGAGCTGCAGTCAGTCGAAAACAGGGATGGTGACGTCAGCTTTCCAACATGGTGGCTGCTGGCCTCCTCTGTGGTCTGACGGGTGTGGAGAACCGAAATGGACTGCTTCCTTCCCCCGTCTCGAACCCAGAATTCAGCCCTGAGTACGGTGCTTGCATGGCTGGCAGAAACTGCAGCGCTGTATCCCTGCGTCGCTATCTCCTCGTTTCCCAGCGCGCGCTGCAGACTCTAGCCGCGGGGCGATTTGCTGAATAAGCAGTGTTACCCTCCGTGCGACAAACCTCTCGCGTTTGAGTCCCCGTAGCCGATCCTCGTGCGATGGAAATCCTTCCTCCAGGTTCCGGAGCACCCCACTATTGCTGGAAATTCCTAACAAGATAGCCTTTAGCCGTCCTGACTTGTCATACTCCCACACAATGAAGCAGCACACGGGGGCAATGCACTCCCCTCGCCGCCATCTTCCCTCTCCCCCGACATCTACCACATATTTTTAAAGGGGACTCTTACCATAGTAAACACTGATATGGTTTTAAAACTTAAATAAATAACAAATAGCCCTTCTCTGAAAGAGTAAAAAAATTTTTTTGAGGTTAAATATATTTTATTTTCATACGTTGATTTGTTTTCCAATTAATCAAACAAAAGAAAAAAATAAGCTGTTAACTCTTCAGTTCATATATGCCAAATAACACCATCTTTAATGCCCTACAAAACATTTTAGAAAACAAAGTTTTAATATATTGACAAAAGAGACTTAAAAACTGATCATGAAACTTGGGTGGATTTTTCACAAGTTATGAGTACCCCAATGCAAATAGTAGTCTTGTGTTCTCCTAAGTTCAGAAATATTTTCACAGAACATGTGTTCAAACTTTTTTTTAAATATATACAGTTCCTGGGCTCAAGAACCTATGTACTTCTTTTCTCTCTTGGAAGAGTAAAAATTTAACCATATGTTCTCTGTATTATTTTAATTATAAACGTATTGATGAATTGATAATTACACAGATATAATACTAATGTCACAAATAAAACCTACATCATGAAACATACATGAAGAGAAACTTTTCAAAGGACAGGATAAAAATAAAAGTTATAATATTTTCTATCTGCTCTTCAGCATGTTCTTTTTCACACCCCCCTCTTGAATGTGTCCTGCATTAGACAGTTAATACAGGCCAGGCCCACCTCCCCTATACTTTGTGTAGTTGCATGTTAATGGTAACATGCTATTCAATAATCCAAATCAGTCAAATGAAGAAAAACAGACAAAGAAATTAATCAAGGACGCTGATGAGGTAACATGCCTAAGTCCATGTGGTAGGCTATGTAGCCCCAAAATTTTGAGGCAGGGCTGGGGATGTAGCACAGTGGTAGAGTTTGTGCCTTCTTGAATGCAGGAGGCCCTGGGGTTGATCTCCAGCACCACACACAAAACAAACAAAAAAACATGTTGAGGCAATAGACCAGGACTGGAAAGTAAATCACACCCTTTCCTCAGTTTACTGGTGTCAATGTGAGGGTGAAAGATAAAATGAATTATAAAGCAAGCTCTTCATCTTTCTAATGCAAGAAAAGCAACTTGGTACATAGTCAGAAGGTTAGAGGCAGGACATTTCCCCTGAGGGGCCAAGGGCCAGGGCAATCATAGGCCTTCCAGGGTAGTCTCTGTTCTGGAAGTTCTTTCCATATCACCACAAAGCTGGGACCTCAGAGATTTGTTTTTCAAGGGGAAATTTTTTCAGCCCCATTTCTACCCTAACCCAGAGGATTTACAAGTCAGTAATCTGTGAACCACACTATTATCCCTTGACAGAGGAGGCCTTGCTAAACTTAAATCCTATTTATAAAATCTGTACCTTCATAGGATCATTTCCCTCTTTCATGTGATTTAGTAAGAAAAATTGCCACTGTGGTGAGGATGGGAATTACCAATACTTGAACCAATGGAAGGAAACTCAGCTCTAGACACACATTCCTCTGTATTTTTCAAGGAAAAAGGGGTTCCACACAGCTTTCCCGTATCTGTGCTAACAATGGAAGCACAAAGATATCAAAAATGTGCTGGAAGACAGCAGAGAGACAGGGCCGTTCACAGTGCCCAGTCCAGGCAGGTCAGGCAGATCACAGAAAGTCATCACCTCCTCAAGATTCTCCCACATTGGCTTTGCTGACACCACCTACCTCTCCATACCTTACCACTGCCGGAGAAATGTAATTAGATGGGTTAGTCCACTGATGCTGAACCAGGCAAAAATAGGTGGCTTCAGACTGCATCTGAAGAATGAAGTTAAACATGAAGATGCCACGCACCACTCGCAGGATCTTGTTAATCAATTAATTTCCAAATCTGGGCACATGCTTCCAAGAAGCAATTTACTCTATCTTTTAAAATCTATTCTAAAATGGTCTTATCTGTACACACACCTGCATCCTTTGTGTCATAAGCCTTTTGAAAAGCTGTTTTTGTTTCTCATTCATGCTTATGTAGGAGTTGGAGTAATGAACTCAAGAGACTCAAGGAATCCTGAGGCCAAATTTGACTCTGTACTGTCTCTATGATTTTTTAGCTCTTTCTTGAGCATGCAGTTTTGAACCCATTTTCCTCAGCTCTTAAATGAGAGAAAAAATGTGGCAGAGGGAACTCATTTATTATTTCCTTCCTTAGTTATGAAAATTCCAATTTTCAGCTGAATACACCATCACCTAGCTGAAATATTTTATTTACCAAGTCTCCTTTCATGGGATTTAGTAAGAAAATGGTAGAGACAGAAATGTAATCACACATATAATTATAAACAATAAAACTAACAAAATTTGGCTAAATTTAGGCCCAAAAGATATAAACAGAAAAGTTATGTGAAACTTACAGGAAGAATCTATTTTCCAGTTGCTTGGAAAGTAGTTGGAATGGCTGGAGCTCCAACAGACATTGGAATACAGGGTAACTTTGGGAATGGAAACAACAAATGGTGGGCCAAGAAGATAGAAGGAGTCCAAGACAACATCAAATATTATTTTTAAGTAAGGGAGTTGAGATTAGGTGTGACAGTACAATGTGCTCTATTTCCCTCAAACACTGACATGACAATCTATTCTGTGATGAGAGTTAGATGATCAAAAGTATTTGAGAAACAGCACATACTGTCTCTCTCTGTGGAAGTTATATAACCCATGTGATCATATAAAAGGCTTTAAAAAGACCAGATGAAAAGAAATTTATCTGTGCTTTTCCAAATTTATTTGACTTATTTGTTTTCTCCCATGTGATGCTGATAAGAACTAGTTTCATGGGAAACACTTTGAGAAATGCTAGGTCAATTTATTATTAAAGCTAATTAGCACTAAATGGCTGGTTTTAGCCTTACAACATGGATTGTAGTGGAATCATTTGCATTCCAATCCAGATCCCCGTGGTATATGATTTCATGGCTCTGAAAGTTTCCTATACCAAATTTTTTTTAGTTTTATTGTTTATGATTATAGGTGTGATTACATTTCTGTCTCTACCAGCAGGAAGTGAGACCCAGGTCAGTTTCTGCAACTCTATTGCCTACTATTTTATCCCCAGAAAAGTATCTGACACATTTTGAGTGATGTACCCAGTCAATAGGTATTCGATTAGCACATGATTTCTGAACGAGGCTTTAATACCACACACATTGTGCAAATGACAGTGATGGAACAAGTGTAAATCAATTTTAGAGAAGAACAATACTCATTTCAAAGAGAGATTTTAATGTTCTGTCTCCTTTGGATAGCATGTGGGCTGTTAATACTACCAGTGCCCATGTGTCATCCAAATGAACCAAATATTAGATTCCCCTTCTAAGGAAACATTGTTGGACACAGGTAAGAAATTCTGTGGAATGTTGACCTATGAATAAAATTTGGAACTTATAATGTGTTTGCAGATAAAAGGAAGAAAATTTCAGAATTGTCAACATTTATGACCCACTATTGGACTTCACTGGCCTGGGTGTCCAACACAGATTGCTTACATAGCTGAGAATTAACATTGCCTACTGGCTGGGGCTTATTTGGCTTGTTAACCAGTATGGAAAACATGGGCTTTCCACACGAGTTTTGGATTCCCATTGCCTAAGGACCTTGTTCCAAAAAGAGAGGATCATTCCAATAACAAATAAGAGACACCCAAAGAACAGGTCTCCTAATGCAAGTGTCCTTGTGATCTAGTCTTTTGAGCTCCCAGAACTTCACGCCTACATTCTGTCAAGCAAATCACTAAAGCCAGCCCAGATTTAAATAAAGAGAAATGAGCTTCCACTTCTCCACAGGGGCTACAACATCACATCATGCATTTACACAAAAGGACATTTATGGCACCCCTTTTTGGAGAAAAATTCTGCAATGATGACATTGAAATTATCATAGTTATTAGAACCAGCTCTAGATATTGCTATTCAGTCTTCATATAGAAACACGCTATTATATCACAAATTTTATTTTTAATATTTTCATAGCTCTATCAATATAACTGGTTTATTTTTATAATCATAACTGGTTTATTTTATGTATCAAAAACATTATTCTGAGACTAGATCTAGGCTTCGCCAGACTCCTAAAGGGAACTAGGACACAAATACATTAAGACCCCCTAGGCAGTATAACAGTGAAGTCAAGCCCAAGGGTCAAAAGTGAGCCTGCTGGCCCATCTGTACCTGCAATGCTTAGTTACTTGGCCAAATTCTTATCTTAAACCTCTGCATACGGGGAGACTCCAAAAGCCCCCTCCAGGGAAGATAATCAACTCAAGAAATGGCAACTATACCTAAACCAATAATAGGGAAATCATGAATTATTTAATTCTACATTCCAAAAATATCTGCATGGAAAACAGACCATAAAGTAAAGAGAAAAAGAAGTAATTTGATTAGAGCAAGTGAATAAAGCCCTGCTCTACATTAAAAACCTCCATGGGCAGTGTTCCTTGCTTGGCTCGCACTTCCCCAACCCTAACCAGGAGGGTAAAATACATGTGCAATCATTCAGGTCTCCTTCTCTTGTTAGAAAGGCCTGTGTCTCCTCAAGCAATATTAATTCCATGAGACAAAGTTCTTGGAGGAATAAAACTGGGTAAAATATAAACTGATGGATTTAAGTCAAGGAAAATTTTCATTAACCCTTAGCAAATCTGTTGCACTGCAAATCACAGAAAATGGGATTGGTATGACTTTAAAGGTGTTTTCCTCCTAGGGAGATCTACGTATTCCAGTTGATCTCCAACTTTCCAGATTTTACTACTTAGAGTTCTGTGTTCCAGGAAACCCCTCGGTCCTGGAGAAACCAGGGTAACTGGCCAATCAATTTATTAATGATTTTAAAGAGATTGACATCACAAAATAAATATCAAAAACTCTGGATGTTATGCTCAGTACTCTATAACTAAAAGAAATTAAACAGTGTGCTTTGACAGACTAATGCTGCCTGTTTTGAATAATGGGAACCTTAATATTTACTTCTAGAGTTGAAATTATTATAAGCATTACACATGATCCCTAAATCTTCTTAAAAATATTTCTAGGGTGTTTATATTTTTGTAACACAATACCCCTTTAAAAATGACAATAATATCTTATAAGACATAGCTTATTCTACTTTTCCACTTGAACTAATTGAGCTGTGCAAATTAAACAGTTTGATTGGTCTGAACCTATCACATGAGCCTATTAATTCCAAATACTTTGGCAGCATGCTAATCAGAGAGTGACCGATGATCAAAGACAATCTTACTGCCTTCCCTAGAAGTCTGCTGTCTCATCATGGAGTGATGGCTTTCATTTTAGTAAAGATATGGTGGCTCCTTGAAGACACTAATTCAAACTAAATATGTGCAACTATCAAGACAAGCAAGAGACTTTCCACTAGATTTTGAGTTTGATTTATAGGAGCCAGCAGAGAGTACATAATTTATTCTCCAACTGTTCCTTAATTGCATCCTCCTGGCCTCCTAATTTCCATTATCTTGGTATGCTCACTTATTGCCCTATGTTGTCCTGATTCTCCCTTGACTCCATTGCTACCCCTTCTCTAGTATATTTTCTTACCACTTAAATTAGATTTTCCTCCAAGATCTTGTCTTCTACCACCTTCTTACATTTCTCTGCAATGGTCCCCATGTTGGTTCTAACCCTTGTTCAATCCCTAAAACTTCTTTGCTCAACTCTTTTGAGGGTTACCAAATCTAAAACCAAATTCCCCATTGGCTTTCCTTCTAAACTCCTGTTCCACATTCCTTTTTACCATCTAGGCATCTGCTCATGAAATTTAGCATACATCTATAATGAACATTATTATTCTTCCTACTAAACCTATTCCTTCCCTGCATCCTCTATTTCTTTTGATGGCACCCATAGCCAGTCACCTGCATGTAAAGGTTCTGATCATACTTAGACTCATCTCCCTTTACCCTGCATAAAACTGATAACTTGCTAATTCTGCTTTCCAATCAAATTTATGCTACATAATATTTTTATATGGCAACCACCACCACATTTACCATTCCTGTGAAGCTTGTCATTTGTATCGAAAAGCCTAAAATATTCTTCAAAATTCTGAGGAGGTTAATACATAGTACCATAAAGAATTAGTTGCAAACTGCAGATGGAATTCTGTAGAGGTTATGCAAGAGAAAGAAGTTACTATAATAGCAAATAAATAAATAGATCACACCTCTTGTAAGTGAAGGAATGCATCATGGCTATTTTACAAGTATACCTGTTAGGATCCACTCAAGCTGGAACACAGGTGCTCAGTAGGCCCAGACCTCTCATAGATGGAAGAAGAGAATGTGAAATGTACAATCAATGGATCCCTAGGTGAGGCTAAGTACAAAAATAAATCAGGGTCTCTTAAATAGTTCACACTTACCAAGATTTATACCCCTACACCCACCTAAATTAGGATCTATGTGTCCTGAGGAAGTATGTCCCCTCCCAAAATTACTACAATTTATGATACTAAGACTAACAGACTTTGACAATGAGTATGTTTCTCAGGTGAGTGAGAAAAGAATAGGGTTTGGAAAAAAATCACTCAATTAGAGTAAAACTCTAATTAGTTCCAGCAAGTTAGCAAGCCATAAAAAGTGTCAGGGGCTACATGACTTTGGATCCCAAGAGAAGATTCTAAGTGGATTCTAATTATCCTAGAAACAAACACTATGATTGAGTCAAACATAGATTGACAATTTGAGATTAGAGAAAAAGTGCTAACCTATCTTAACATAATTATATTTTTATGTTCCTTTTATGTCACTTAAAGGAAATAAAGATAGCTGCTGTTGCTTTAATCAAAATTTTATTTTTATGAGGAAACTACACATATCTGTAATTTTTTTAAAACTTCCATCTCTTGGATGTCCATCCTACAAAGGACACCATGTCACCTGTCTTGGCCAGGAAGTTAAGAGCTAGTGCTGTTTACTTAGACTAGCCATTTGAATCATGTCCATTGCATTTTAGAAGCAATTACCAACCTCTGAGTGCTGTGTCTCACAAATGCAATCCTATGTGACAGACACAAATCTAAAACACAACAGACAAGTTCTGTGTTCCCTCTCCTAAATTTTAGGAGGTAGATAACAGTATTTGGGTTGGAAACAAGAAGACTAAAATTCTAAGTCTTGGTACAAAGCATCATATAATTTGGAGAATAATATTAACTAACATATTATTCACAATTTATAAAACAGTTGGATCATTTTAGCTTATTTTACTTGGATTAAACAGACACCAAGTTTTCTACCAACTTAATAATTTCATGTTATCTATATTTAACATATTAATATTTACCTAATACAAGTAAATCCACCACAAAATAAAACAAATAAGTTGCTAATCATTCTGTTCATTGAAGGACTCTATATTGCAAAAAAATGTTTTTCTTATATTACTTTTAAATAGTAATTTTCTATAGTATATTTCTCAATGATTAGATATATGAAAAGTCAATTTACATTCAATATTAAAATAAAACAATCCTGCCTAGAGATGTCTAAGGGAACATCTATTTTATGGAGCTTAAAATCCTTACTTTTCCTTTCTGTGCTTAGGACATGGTCTCAGCATCCTTTATCATGAAGTAAGATTCACTAAATCTATCTCTGTTCTCTTCTAATTAACTGGCAAAAACAAAGGACTATACTATTTTTAAAGATCCTTTTAGATTTTCTTTTTGATTATTTTTATTTGATAATAACACTGATAAAAGCTTCTGTGTCAAAGGTACCTCTTTAAAAATCATGTATTTGTCTACTATTTCTCCCTATAAAGTCTCAAAAAAATGGCTTTCCAGTTTGTGTTCTAAATAAGGTCAAAGAAATGTTTGATTGTTTTCTCTTTCAATCTTTCATTTCTGCCCTGAAATAAAGTTCCCCCATTTTTTTCCTCTATCTCCCCCACCCTCTTTGGAATCCCACACTCCTCCCTTCTGAGAAGATGCTCCTGGTCTTGAATGTTGGAATTTGGCCACAGGTTGCAGCCCACACACTGTCACTCATCCTCTTCTAAAGTGAGTAATCCTAAATCAGGGGTTGAATTATGTTTGAAGGGTTGAAGAATAGAACTTAAAGAGAAGAAAATGTGCAATAACACTATGCATTGTAAGTAATAAAAATAAGGAAATTGAAATCCTTTGGCCAATCTGTCTCCTGGTATTATGTAATTTCTGATTCACACAAGCCAACAAAATCTAAATAAGGTCTGCCTAGATGAGAAAAACAGCACAAATTTAGAAGATTCTAAAATACCTTTGCAATTAAGTCAGATACATCTTCTCTTAATTACATACATGCACACATACTCACACATATAAACATATACACAGTGGTAGATTAAAGACAGCTGCAAAGTCTTTGCTATTCTTTCCAGTTAGAAATAGAAACTAATCTTCCTTCCCTGACCCTGGGCTATCTTGGTGCCTTGCTTGACCAATAGAATGTGAGAAGCATGATATTCTGGGGACATAAGACTGGCTCAGAAGGCATGCAGCTTCCATCTGGTTCTCTTGGACCACCCGCTCTTGGGGTACTCTCTCTTAAGCTACTCTTTCTCAGAATCTAGCCACCATGTTGTCAGGAAGCCCAACCAGCTCCATAGGGAAACCTATGAGAACAGGAACTGAGGACTTTTAGTTGATTTTCTTGGATAAATTCCCAGCCAAAAATCAGCCTCAACTGCTGGCCACATGATTGAGACATCTTTGACCATGCAGCCAAGTTTAACCTTTAGTTAACCTCACTCTAGCTGTGGTCTGACTGTAATTATTGGAAGAAACCAAACAATAACTCTCAAACATGGCCCTACTAACAAATTATGAGCAAAATAAAATGGGTGTTTTAAGCTTGTAGGTTTCTTGGCAGCTAGTCAGGTAATGATAGAGTTCCAGAACATCCACATTCCAACTATACCATTCTGATGCCATGCATCATAGAAAGGATGCCAATAATCTAAGCATAAATTTCTTCCCCTCCCACTTGCTAATAATTCAGAATAAGTGGGTAGCAAGCTATAGTTTTCTGTCCCATACAAATGGCACAAAGCCAATATTACAAGAATTATTCCAGCTAAAGAAACAACACCAATGTTTATAATGTTTTGTTTCTAATTGGTGTTCTAAACCCAAATTGCTATGTATGTGCAATTCATATTAAATATAATCACAGATAAGAAAAAGACCATAATTCTATAATCACAATATTTTATAGAAATTCCTCCCCTCAAATATTGTTTCCTAGTTTATGATCATCTTGCTTCAGATCACCAATCTGTTATAATGCCTTGCACTTAAACAAGGAAATGCATTAAATATTGCCGTCTTTGATCATCACATAACTTTGATGAGCCTTTCTTGCCATTTAAAGTACCCAAGTATTGAAAATCAGAACAAACAGAGGGATTATTATAAAAGAAACAACAGTACTCTCCCATTCATCTTTGCAAATAAGAACAGTTCAAAGTAATACACAGAATAAAACAGTGAATTTAACCAAAATGCACACATACACACACACACACACACACAAAAAAAAAAAAAGATGCTGGAGGCTACATGATATCATCGCTGTACCCTTCAAAACAGAATCCTATCATTTGGAATTATAACACATTCTTCTTCCACTAAGTCTGCCCCGTGCAAAAGGTATCAACCTTCCAAGGGTGAGAATCCTTCAGAGAAAAGCCCCAAAACACCTTACAAAAATCCTCTCAGGTAAGTTCAGGAAAAAGCATGGAGAAGAGAAGCTAAAGGGATCATTTTTCCAACTGACCAACTCATCTTCAAGGCTTAGAATTTGTATGTAAGTTACATAGACCTTGTTCCTAACACTTAAGAATTCTAGAATACATTGGGCCAATTCACCAACTATTTAGAAGGCAGAGACAGCCAGATGTACTTATTTGTATGAGGCAAAGTTATCATAAACTAAACTAAAAGAGCTAGTTCTTCATGATCAACTCAGTTTACTCCATATAATACCACAGAGAAAAATGAATAGCTCTTTCAAAATCCAATGTCTATAAAGAAAGAACGCCTTGAAGGAAAACGGTACCATACTTAAGGTAGTGGTGTCTTTTATTAGTACAGTAAAGTCCTATTTTTATGGAATAGGATGGGTCTGAGGTCATTCCATAAAATTGATTTCCCAGAAAATGGAAATAGGCAATTTACCCTAAGAATTTTATTGAAAAATTATGCTATTCTATTTGAATAATGATGGGAATGTTCTACACGTTTCCTTTATTAATGAATTAAAATACACAAAACACCATAAAATTATATTAGAGGTTCAAAAGTATCACTTAAATCTTCTTTACCAGTCACTTTCATTTTGTAAAATCAGCAGTTCCATTAAAATCGTATTATGTAAAAATGGGTTTTTACTGTAATAATAGTTATTACCTATTTAGCTTCCAAGGATGTTGTGAAAATTAAATAATAAGCCATTGGAAAGCAAATACAAAGTGTTGCTAATACCAGAGGCCAAGAGGGGCGGCCAGATGGAAAAATGAAGGAAAAAAGCACCTGATACATTACAAATCACAGCTCTCATCTATAATTTCATTACCACCATATTCTACACAGTGACCATGTGCACAGTTGCCATCTCATTGAATCTTCTTAACGTATGATATATTAATTATAGCCCTCATGTTGTAGATGAGGGTCAGAAAGGTTTCCACCAATGTTACACAGTTGGTAAACATCAGAATCCAATGTGAACCCAGGTTTATCCTAGTTTGACAGCTGAATCCTCAATATCCCCCATGTGCCTCATAACTGCATCCCAACTTCTTACATCATCTTTCAAAATGTTTCAAATGCTTCTTCCTCCATGAAATCTTTACTCTCTCACCTGAGACAGTTTGATTCTAAAGACCTTCTGTGTTTATTATAATTACGTTGTATGATAAGGCATTGTGAGTTTTACTAACTCAGCTAAATCGGCTATTACTGACCAGCTATTTTAGGTCATGGCTGTACCTTACTGTCTCTGGGACCCTGATCCTAAGTACTTGGCACTTCACCTCCAACTCTGGAAATGTTCAATAAATATTTGTTAAACTGAACAGGAAACGGCTGTTAATTTGAGTTACGTTTGCTGACAGATGCAAGGCAAGTGCTTTTGATAATGTTTCTTTGCATTAGATACCTATTTGAAAGTTTCTTTAGATTTTTCAAGTGTGGTAAGATTAAATCCCTTAAACAGAACATCTAACATACAGTGAATAAGATAATAGATAGATAATAGATAATATTGTTTTTGTTTTCAGTTCTAGTTAAGGGAACAATGTGAATAGCAAACAGAGAAATCGAAATTCAGGATAATATGCAGCCTAATTTAAAATCAGTGCAGGTAAAGGTAGTAACTTTAAAAAAAAAAGTATACAATCAAGTATTAGAGTTCTTAACCAAACTCTCTGATTTCCTTCTCCAGCTTCTTTCCTTACTGACTCGGTAAAAGGTGAGCGGGTTACTTAACCTCTCTGTGTTCCAAATTCTCTGTCAGCAAAAATGTGGAAAATAGGAACTTCTTGTATTGTAAGTGTGAGTATTGAGTGAAAAAAATCAACATAAAACACTGAGCACAGTACCTGACGCACACCAAGCACTCAAATGACACTTGCTACCATCATAAAAATCACCTAATAATTTCCAGGAATCTGATCAAAGGATGTTATTTTCCACAGATTCCTAAGGTCTAGTACTAGTATTGTCAAACCCCAGATTCATGGTGTAATTGAATCAGGGTTGGTATCCCTGAGCTCATGCACATCACCTAAGCCACACTTCCTGAGCATCCATCCTGGATCAGACTTAGGTGAAGAAACTTGATTCAAACAGAGTGGGAATGCAGGAAACAGCACAGCCAAGAAAAGGTGAAGAAAGGTTGAGAGAGAGGCAAAACCACAGGCAGGAAGAGGAGCGAGGCTCTGTCCAGAGGAGGTCAAAGCATCAGGAGGCATTCGCCAAAAGTCAGAAGGGGAAAAAAAAAAAAATCACAGCAGCTCCTGCACAAGCCTCAAAACTGGGCAGCAGGATGGATTCCAGTGCTGCCCGGGAGCAGGTCATTTGCTGGCTTTAGAAGAGAGGTTATGTGTGAAGAGGAGAGCACAATGGGCAGAGGTCCAGGATCTGACTCTATGTCCTGTGTCTCTCTTCACTCACCTGCCTTTCCACTTGAAAACTACAAATAATGAACATACTGTGTGCCTTGAAGAGACACTGGCTCTCTTGCTCTCCCCACAGCACTGAAGGGCTAATGAGAAGGTAGCTTACAATTCCAGTGCCCACTGCCCCCTCCCTTGTTCCTTCAGCATAGATTTGTGCTCTTTCAGAGCAGCTTCATGGAGAATTCAGACCCATTTTCTGAGCTAACCATGAACAAAGGGACAGAGGACGACGGGGAACACCAGGGGCTCCCGGGAGCCAGGGCACAGTGGGCACAGGGAGTGCATTGCCAGGCAGGATGGGCGAGATGGCTCATCGCTCAGCACAAAGGCCCCAGAGGACGCTAAAAGCTTGGCAACCTTCAAAAGCTTCTCTTGCTTCCTGCATGGGGTGGGAGAAACAGCTTGCTTAGTGGGAAAAACCATAGCCCAGGGCGAATCCGCTGGCTAGATTCATCAAAGAGATGGCTGAGACAGAACAGATTTTCCTTTTCCGTATAAGATGACTCACAAGCTTGTTTATTCAAAAAGTTACATCCTCCATTGAAGAGAGGTGGATGATGGGGAAGCTGGACGACAAGAACTCGAGTTTGTATTGGGCAGTCCACTCCCTCCTGCTCTGCATCCCTCTGTGCGGTTACACAGAGGCATCACCAGGGCCCAGAAGGTGATCAGTGTATTTTGTTTCATTCTGTCTTCATTCTGCCATTGTAAATAGAGCAGACAACATAACTACTTCATTTTATTTTACCCTCAGTCCTTTTAGAAAGAGAAAGTATTGTTTCAGAATAAAGACTTGGAATCTGACTGTTTGGGTTCAAATTCCTCACTCTGCTGAACTGCAAGCTGTGTGACCTTGAATAAGTAACTTAACTGTCCTGGGCCTCTGTGTCTCTGTCTGCAGAAATGCAAATTGTGATATTATTTCCCTTACAAGGTCTTCCTGAGGGCTAATTTAGTACACAGAGAACAGTTTTTGGTACACTGTTAGTGCTTAGTATTTGACATTATTATTATTTCACAGATGGCCAAATTTTCTTCCATGACAGATCTTCTTTTAATTCCTATTACCTTAAGAGGTTCAAATTAAACCATAAATGAAATTAGGTCTTTTGGAGGAAATATAATTATTCTATGAAAAATATTTCCTTCTCAGGCTAGGGAGATTTTCTGGAACTATCTTGAACTTTCTTTTAAGGAAAAAGAATGTTGTAAATAAGGGTGTGTGTTTCTGTTTGTCTTAAGAATTATCTTTCTCCTGTACCTGGGTATATGGGAGACAATTGGAAGTGGATGAACACATGAATGTATGTACGAATGGACAGATAGATATTTTTCTAATTTATTAAACTATTTCTTTTCTATAATTTTGAGAAGTCATGACAATGGAGAGTTTTGTTTTGTTTTTATTTTAACCTACTTTTTTTTTTTTTTTTGGTACTGGGGATTGAACTCAGTGGCACATGACTACTGAGCCACATTCCCCAGGCCTAGTTTGTATTTTATGTAGAGACAAGGTCTCACTGAGTTGTTTAGCACCTCACTTTTTGCTGAGGCTAGCTTTGAATTCACGATCCTCCTGCCTCAGCCTCCTGGGCTGCTGGGATTATAGACGTGCACCACCTAAATCCTAAATCCTGTATGTAAAATTCACAAAGGCAAAAATAAGGAGGCATGTATAAGTTGTTCTCCATTTTTCCTTGTGTCTTTCAGACTTAAGAATATTGGAAGCTGTAAATTTGTCCTCTGAAACATTAGAAAGTGATCTAGTTAGCAAATGATTCCCTTCTTTTGGCATGATGATTATTCGTTTCACTTTTAATAAACATAGTCCAGACTGTCTGTTCTGGATTTCACGGCATTGTGACACTCCTGTGTTATCTCAAAGAGGGCTATAAAACAAGTGGTTATTCCTTTCTACTGTATTTATTATGTTGTAAAATGTAAGTAAAACATAATCCCCAATCAGGTTGACTTGGCTCAGTCTGTCTGTGATTAATCTCATGGGGTGTATCACTCACTGGGTAAAATCAGGACGTCATCCCCCGGGCCTGGTATGGTATGGTTGTGTCCTCCCCATCCCTCTTCAATGTTTTGCCATGTTTCAGGAACTGACCACTTTAAAATTGATTCAGGTGCAGAGGTGGAAGCTAAAAAATAAAGGGAAAAAAAAAACACAGGTAAATTCACTATAAAACTTCCAAATTCTATCCTTATTTTAGGAATCTGGGGGTATTTTCATCTCCAAAAGTAACCACTTTTTAATACTTCATAAGATTCTTTTCTTAGTTTGTTCTTTTTAATTATACATGACTGTACAGTATATTTTGACATATTGGTATGAACATGGAGTACATTTTATTTCAACCAATTGTGTGGTTGTACATGATGTGGAGATTCACTGTGATTTATTCACATATTAACATAGGAAAGTTAGATCCAATTCATTCTGTCTTTCCTATTCCTTTCTCCTTCCCTTCCCTTCATTCTCCTTTGTCTAATCCACTGAACTTCTATCCCCTCTCCCATTGTGTGTTAACATCCACGTATCAGAGAGAACATTAAAGCCTTATTTTGGGGGCCAATTGGCTTATGTCACTTAGCATAAGAGATCCATCCATTTTCTGCCAAATATCATAATTTTGTTTGTGACAGAGTAATATTCCATTGTATACATATCCCACATTATTTTTATCCATTCATCTGTTGAAGGGCACCTAGGTTGGTTCTGTAGCTTAGCTATTGTGAATTGAGCTGCTATAAGCATGTCTGTGATATGTCTGTGTCCCTATAGTATGCTGATTTTCAGTCCTTTGGGTACATTCTGAGGAATAGGATAAGTGGGTCAAATGGTGATTTCATTCCAAGTTTTCTGAGGAATCAACCTCAATACTGCTTTCCATAGTTGTTGCACCAATTTGCAGTCCCACCAGCAATGTATGAGTGTACCCTTTTCCCCACATCCTTGCCAACATTTGTAGTCTTGTAGTCTTGATTATTGCCATTCTGACTGGAGTGAGATGAAATCTCAGTATAGTTTTAATTTGCATTTCTCTAATTGCTAGAGATGTTGAACATTTTTTCATGTATTTGTTGATTGACTATTTCTTCTTCTGTGAAATACCTATTCCGTTCCTTTGCCCATTTATTGATTAGATCTATTTGGGTTTTGCTGTTGTTGTGTGTTAAGTTTTTTGAGTTCTTCATCTATCCTGGAAATTAATGCTTTGAGGTGCAGGTGGCAAAGATTTTCTCTCATTCTGTAGACTCACTCTTCACATTCTTGTTTTTTTTTCCTTTGCTGTGACAAAGCTTTTGAGTTTGATTCCATCCCATTTATTGATTGTTGTTTTATTTCTTGCACTTTAAAAGTCATGTTGAGGAATTCAGTTCCTAAGTCGACATGATGGATTGTTAAGCCTATTTTTTCTTTAGTAGATGTAGGGTTTCTGGTTTAATGCCTAGGTCTTTGATTCACTTTGAATTGAGTTTTGTTCAGGATGAGAAGGACTCACATTCTGCTACATATAAATTTTCAGTTTTCCCAGAACTATTTGTTAAAGAAGTTATCTTTATTCAAATGTATCTTTATGGCACTGTTGTCTAGTATGAGATAACTGTATTTATGTGAGTTTGTCTCTGTGTCTTCTATTCTATCCCTTGGTCTTCATGCCTGTTTTGGTGCTAAGAGCATCCTGTTTTTGTTACTATAGCTCTGCAGTATAATTTAAGGTCTGCTATTGTAATGCCTCCTGCCTCACTTTTCTCATTAAGGATTGCTTTGGCTATTCTGAGTCACTTATTTTTCCAAATGAATTTCATGACCCTTTTTTTTTACTTCTATGAAGAATATCATTGGAATTTTAAAAACAATTGCAATAAATCTGTATAACACTTTTAGTAGTATGACTATTTTGGCAATATTAATTCTGCTTATCCAAGAACATGAGAGATCTTTATATCTTCTAAGGTCTTCTTCCATTTTTTTCTTTAGTGTTCTGTAGTTTTCATTGTAAAGGTCTTTCACCTCTTTTGTTAGATTGACTCCCAGTTTTGTTTTTGTTTTTGTTTTTAATGCTTGGAACGAGATAGTTTCTCTAATTTCTCTTTCAGCTGATTCATCATTTAAGATGATGAATTGATTTATGGGTATTAATTTATTTTCCTGCTAATTTGCTGAATTTTTTTTTATGATTTCTAGAAGCTTTCTGGTGGAGATTGTGGGTCTTCTAAATATAGGATCATGTTATTGGCCAATAGGGATATTTCAAGCTCTTTTCCTATTTGTATCCATCTAATTTATTTCTTTTTCCTAATTGCTCTGGCCAGAGTTTCAAGGATTATGTTGAATAAAAGTGGTGAAAGAGGGCATCCATGTCTTGTTCCAGTTTTTAGAGGGAATGCTTTCAGTTTTTCTACATTTAGAACAATGTTGGCTTTGGGTTTAACATATATGCTTTTACAATGTTGAGGTATTTTCCTACTATCCCTAGTGTTTCTAGTGTTTTGAACATGAATGGATGCTGTTTGTCAGATGCTTTTTCTACATCTATTGATATAATCTTGTGAATCTTGCCTGTATGTCTATTGATGTGGTGAATTACATTTATTGATTTCTATATGTTGAACCAACCTTGAATTCTTGGAATGAAACCCACTCGGTCATGGTGCACTATATTTTTAATGTGTTTTTGTATGTAATTTGACAGTAAAATTTTATTATTAATTTTGCATCTATATTCATCAGGGATATTGATACTTTATAAGATTCTATTAAAAATATTTTTCACCTAGAAAATAATTTCTCAATTCTTTTATTATCTCCATTTCTGGGAAAAATATATTCCAATCTTATTAAACATTTGAGTTTTACTTTATTATAAATATCACATATGCTTATCACAGAGTATTTGGAAAATTTCAATAATGAAAAAATAGTAATTACCTATAATGTCACCACCTCATAGTGATAACTGCTATCAACCCTTCATTGGTGTTTCCTTCTAGAATTTATCTGCATTTTTATATAGTTGAATGATAGCATAACCATTTTTGCTTAGCCATTTTCCTATGCATTTTCTAATGTCTTTAAAATTCCTTGTGAACATAATTTTAATAATTACTAATATTCTATCATACCAAAATCTATAATTTGTCAGATATGTGGTGCACACCTGTAATCCCAGAATTTTGAGAGACTGAGGCAGAAGGATCATCATTTATTTAAGGCCAGCCTTAGCAACTTAGTGAGACCCTGTCTCAAAATTTAAAAATAAATAAAAGGGGCTGGGGACATAAGTTAGTGGTGGAGCACCCCTGGGTTCAATCCTCAATGCAAAAAAAAATCTATAACTTATGTTCCATAATGTCACTGATGTCTGACATTTAGGATCTTTCCACTTTTCTTTTAATTGTAAGTAATGGGGTATGATCTATCTCTCTATGTAAATCTGCTAATAGTCTTGATTATCTTCATAAAAAAAACTCCTTAGTACATGACTAAGCCAGTGTGATCTCCTTACAGCTCTTAACACATATCAGTGGCAGGATAGTGATCTGGGCACTTCTCAGGGCAGTAATTTACACAGAGATCATATGTTCCAGTTAGCTCTCTCTGATTCTAACTCTGATGATGAAATGGCATTCAACCATTCCACTGGCATCTCTATGAAAGAATCCAAATGTGAATGTAATAGAGACTTCCAGTATCACACCATGTACAACAGCTCAATGAACTGTATCCTCTTGTTCTTTTCTGGAATCACTGGGACAGAGTCAGATGGACAGAAAGACTATTTCAAAAAGAAAGATGAAAAGCCCTCCTCTTTTGATGAGTGGAGTGAATCCCACCTATTACTGGCTAAATTTGCAAGCACAAATAATGAGCACCTTTCTTCTTAGAACTGCCCTAAAAGTGTAAGGATACAAAAAGGACTAAAATATCTCTGGGCTGCCAAGGAGCTAATACCGTCTTGTCATTAAATATTGGGAGAATCAAAACATGCATGTACACAGAGGTGTTTTCTTTAATAGTACCTAACAAAGGAAGGAAGCAAGACTTGGCCAAAAGAAGCTTCCTGAAGGAGCCATAAGTAGCTGAGCAGTATTTCTAAGAACTTAGAAGCTATAGGTGGTCAGGCATGGTGGCACACACCTGTAGCTACTCAGGGGGCTGAGGAAGGAAGTTCAAGGCCAGTCTGTGCCATTTAGCAAGAACTTGTATCAAAATAACATAAAAAAAAAGGACTAGGGATGTAGCTCAGGGACAGAACATTTGCCGAGCATATGCAAGGCCCTGTTCAATCCCCAGAAGGGCAGCAAAGAAAGAAAAAGAAGTTACACAGGTAAAAAGATGTTGTGGTTGTAGTAAAGGTATGGGAAAGGGTTTGCACCATAGATGGAGGAAGGAACATAAGCAAAGACAAGAAACAAGAGATCAAGTCAGGGAACCATAGAGACCTAATGTTGCTGAATCACAGAACTAGCAGGAGGTAAATGCTGAGGCAGGAGAAAAGATCAGAGGCCAAAGTGCAAAGGGTAATGAAGGCAGGGAGACCCAGAATTTCCAGAAGTTGATGAATTCTATCAACTTCTATATGAATTGTCCATATAGAGTCCAGAATACCTCTGAAGTCTCCAGGTGAAAAAATATGACAAGCAAGCAGTGTATGAACCTGAATCTGAAAGCTGGGAGACAGCTTTGAGTCAGAGAGAGAGAGAGAGAGAGAGAGAGAGATATTTGGCATCATCTACCCAGAGATTGTATTTTATCTCCAATGATGATTGTGGTAGCTCCAGAGGGTTGCAAAGTGAAAAGAGAAAATGTCTGATGTCAGAACCTTGGGGAACATTCAGTTACTATTTTTCTGCCAGCACTCAATTTCCCAGTAGCCATGGTCTAATTAGAACACCAGGATAAGTTGAAAGTATGGAGATTGTGGCCAAGCGGAAATCATAGGCAATTTAATTACCACAACGTACACCATACACCATGGCATAGTGTCTTGGATTAAGCCTCACTCAAAAGAAGTTTTTAAATGTTTTATTAACATCTACCCTCTAATGCCTTCCCAAGCCTTCTTCCAGTTTTCCCTCCTTCTCAGTGTTATAACTGAATATCCAAGTGGGAATCTGATAAGAGAAACTCCTGGGGTGGCCACTAACTCACACCACAATGGCCAGACAGGATGTTTCTCATGCATTTTTAGTGATATTTTAAAGGGGCAATGGCTAGGTTCTTTAAAACTCCATGCCAAACCTCAAATACCCTTTGTTACTTCAACTTTATATCACAGATAGTGGTGATATAAAGTAATATCACTTCTGTCATTTTCAATCAAGCTTATAGGAGGGGTAAAACTATTTTTAATTGAACAAACCAGACCTTCAGGTTGCTATTTTAACTAGGAAATGTTATGTGCAAAGTTGACCATTTTACATACCATCCTGCCTCAAGATTAAAACATGTTTCAGTCCCTTGTTGGGTAATTAGATTTCTAAACAGTTAATACCAGGCTTCTACCCCATATGACTATTATTGATATTGAAAGCTGAAGACAGAAAAAGGAGCCAACAAGAGCAACAGTCAGAGATACAGTGTTCATCTTTCCTTAGAAGCCTAAGAAATAGCAGTCCAGAGGGCAGAAGTGATCTCATTAACAGCAAAGTTCGGGTAAAAGAGGGAATTAGAAGTGACCATTGATAGTATCAGGGCTTGGGTGATCAAGACATGAGTGGCCCCTGTGGAGTGGTGGAGGAGGAGACCATATTGCAGTGAACTGTGGAATGCACTGGAGGGGAAGAAGGAATGATGTTGGGTCAGATCTTCCCAGAAGTTCACTGAAGAGAGGACAGATTTCAGATTTCAGACTCTCAGTCTGCCTTTCCAGTCACTGAAGAATGAGACTTCTTTTCAAACTGAAGTCCACAAAGTTTGTCAGGACCAGCATTTATAAGAAGGTGTCATTATGTTTCCCTCTAAAAGCTTGTCACTCAAAAGTAGCCAGATTGGAGATGGTCTCAAGCTTGACATGTGAGTCAAATATTGCCTACCATGCCTTCACTTGCCCCACTTTTTGTGGCTTTGCATCAAAGGGATGCTAGCCTTTCGGGAAGTTTGCAGAAGAGATATCAACTAAAGGAAGATTTCCTTTCCACAATGTTTTGGGTGAGGGGTGTCTGTTTTTCATTGAGAAGCCTTGAACACAAGGAATTAGCAAACACAAAAATCAACCAGACAGGACAGAGTCGTTATCTGATAGGTAAAGTTCAGCAGATGCTGGAAATGATAGGCTGGCTTCAAACAAGAAAGGGACTGATTCTCAGAGTCCAGAGGAAAGAATATAAATTTAGGTCTATGGGGAAAGGATTGACAAACTTAGGAAGAGACTGTCTGATGATGTTCTCATGTGATTGTGGACATTATTTGCCAATTAGCCTCCCGACATGACAATGTGATTGAAGCACAGACTTTTCAGAAATTTCTTCATCTTTCACCAAGTGAAGAGGGAATTGCTTCACTCATCCTTTTCTCTCCTGTCTTGTATACAGTGTAGTATGGTGGACATTGAGAGATACCAGTAAAGCTAAAATGTTAGAGAAGCACCAAAGACCTGCATTAGGCTCTTCAAACTCATGGTTCCTCCTTAACCCAAAACAGCATCCATTCTCACCAAAACCACTAAGCTTTTATATAGCAACTTACACCACCACCACCTTCTCTGCCTTTCTCTGATATTGGCCCATATGTACCCTAGTTTCTGCAGCCCTGAACAGTTAAACAATTTCTTGTCCACAATGCCTTCACAATGACAGCACAATTTTGTACACAAAATAGGCCCTCAATTGACTGAGTGAACTGAGAGGGTCTCTCTGCAAAAAATGTCTCCCAAATATTTCATCAGTATTACTTATTTGTATTAAATAATTGAATGGGTTGACATAGAGAACTCCATTATTCATTCTATTTTTTTGTGGCAAAAGATTGTTGATATTGCAATAATTTTATTGTTTTCAATATGACCCTTCCTTCACTAAATAAAATATACTCCCATATTTAAGTTTTGGCATTAGCACATATAACCTATACCATAGGAATCAGGCAGTGTCTTGGACCCATATTATTTGAAATTTCTTCCCAATAAATGATAATATGCTAGTTCTAATTAAACTAGAATTTAGTTTAATTCATAAGTTAATATATGTCCAAAAAAAGTAATTTAAACACATCAGAGGCTGCATGAGATAGCATAAAGAACACTGGACTGAGTTGGGACATGTGAGTTCTTTCTAGGCTCAAACACTAAGATATAACTATGGAAACTGTTTAATCTCCAGACTCCCACACCCTTTGTAAAGTAAAGCAGATTGGATAGGAATACCTATATGGTCCCTTTTCTTATTACAATCCTACTACTTGGGCTAGAGCTTGTGTGGTGTGCATAAGACCCAGGTTCAATCTCCAATACCTTAAAAAAAAAATAAACTACTCTATGAAGCATTGACTTCCTATTTACCCAGTGTGTTGTCTTTGACAAAGTGAAACTTCTGAAATACCTCAGCTGCTGATCACCCAAGCTGTCCTTCCACAGAATCCCTAATACAGAAATCTTCACATGAGGAACTGCATGACATGCTACCCTGACTATAAATGATTGAACTAGAAAAAAGTCAGTCTGGTGTTCTCTTGAATGCTTCCCCAACATATGGCCTCTTCAAAGTAGGGGCTCAGCCAATCCATTAAAATCTCTTAAGGAATTTGAGTATAGGACTTTCAAAGAGATAAGAGTTACAGGGTACCTTTTCTTTGTTACAGTTATTTTGAGGAAATTAGTCACCTGTTTGAGATCCATCCCCAAGTGACAATAAAACCCCATGAGGTCAAAGACGATTCCATCTTGTCCATTATTGAATCCCCCATACCTCATTCAGAGGCATTCAATAAACACATTTTAAGCCAGCTAAAGGAAAAGAGGGATTAAAAACAGAGGGAATAGAAAATAAAGTACTATAGAAGCTCAGAAAATGTTACAAAAACAATCTCACTTTATACTCTTCATTGCCCAAAAAGCATCGACTAGAAGCCATTAGTTCTTTTAGTTCATAGTTTTAGTCCAATATCTTTGCCTCATTAATTTATTAATTCAAATGAAGGAATTAGACAATTTTCTGATTATTATATATGGGCTGTTCTGACATAACACAAAATGACACTGAAAATCAAGGAAAACTCCACCTCTGAAAAGATTTATCCCTCCTGCAAACATAGTGTTAAACTGACTCAGGGTAAACAAAAACAAACCATGAAATACATTAAATGGTTGTTATGAGACATTCAGATTGTGAGAATTTGGCTTTTTTGAGTTAAAGTTCACAAAATCATCTCACTTTTGGGGAGGGTTTGTTTACCCGTTTTTTCTGAAATTACCAGGAACAATTAAAGTTTAGAGATACCCTGAATTTTTCTTTCCATTTGGAGGGGGCTAATGGCCCATCTGCAGATCTGGAGTCCTATGTGCACATATGGTCCATAATTTATGAAATGTGCTTATTTACATGTTTTAATTCTTACTTTCTATTGTTTTGACAAATAAATGCACCCTTATATCTTTCTTTGACATGCAGACACATATTTTAGTTATAGGGTAACACAGTAGAGAATTGTCAGGCATAAACACATTAGGGCTGATATTTTCTTGTTTATAAATACAATGAGGAGAAGTTTACAACTACTAGAGGACATTCTTCTGTACCAGGCACTTCCATTCAGTGGGTTGATACTCACCTGAAATAGTTGGGGGCACACTTTCCTTCACTAGGAGAATCACTTGAACTTGACCTTCACCTGCAACTGAATATAAAAAGCCACAACATGGATGTCACACAAGGATCATCTTAATATTAAGGAAATTCATTTGTGAGAAAGATGACTTTACATGTGCTTCCCAGACTAACTAAATTTTCAGAATAAAAATAAATGATGTCCTTGTTAGTTAACCTAAAAATTGATTTCTAATATTTTATTTTGATTGCTTTAATTTGATTTAGCTTAATTACAATGAGTTTCTCCAAGAGAACTAGCAAATAATAGTTGAGGAACGGGGGGACTTTTAGCCATATGTGCTTAGAAAGCCAATGGTGTCCAGTAGGTCAGTCCCCATATCCTATTTTGTCTTCATCATTTTGTAGGCTCACTTTTCAGAATTCATGTGGTTTTTGCCAATATAATTCAGATCACCCATGAAATGTATTTGCTTTACCTTTATCCAAACAAATTGCCCTTTTAATGAAGTCTTTTCCCCCACCCCCTTTTCCCTCCCATCTTCCAAACCAACTGAGCACATTTAAAAGACCTGGGGTTCATTAATTTTAAGTGTTCAATAAATTAGTGGAAATAATCAAAAGGCCTGATTCTTTCTGATAATGACAATTTGATGTCAGTATAAACCAGTAGATTAAGCTAGGAACATATGCTCCTTTGCCAAGAGAGGCTGCTATAATTAAATAGTGAATGCATCTACAAGGTGCTCTCACGCCTGATTAATTAGTAATCAGGTGTGCGAACTCCATTTTTCTGGTAACACCTTGTCTCTTATTGGTTAATTACCTTTCTGCCTTATCAGATTTCAGGTGAGCTGACACCTCCCACCACTGGAGGGCCCAATGCTGGGGTCTTGGTCAAACCCCTGCTCTCCATTTTTGTTTCCTTGGGACCCTAAACCCTTTCTTCCATCACAGATGGGATAGACTAGAAATCATTCTTTTTAATGACAAAGCATAAGCTTCGGAACATTATAAGGAAAATAATCCTTAAAAAATTAATGATGAGAGCTCTCCAATTCTTATATTCTTATTTTTATCATTTTCTAATTTAATTTTTTTTCAATAATAAAATGCATGAGTCTTGACTTTCTCTTTGTACTGTCACATCCTGAGACCAGGCATAATGACAACATGCTCTTGATGTGTTCCATTTTTATCACTACTTCCAAGACTTTGCTTATATTGTTCATTTATCTTCTTGCATATTTTACTCACCTTTGTAACATAAAATAATAATAATAAAGCCACAAATCAACCATCTCATCTCTTTTAATCTGTAAGTTCTGACATATCCACTTTTGTGTACACTGGTCTATACATTTTCTAAAAGTTGAAAAGCCCTTCCAATTCTATACTATGACATTTATCCCAAATTTGTTCTCAACTCAATTCCTAGTTATTGATTAGCAACAGTTCATTTAGTATTGCATCAGTAATTAGCTTTGTCTTCATATTTTGTTTCATTTTGTGGTGCTGGGAAACGAACCCAGGGTCTTATACATGCTTGGCAGGTGCTTCTTCTGAGCTAAACCCACTGGCTCCAAATATTCAAGAGAGGGATTTTTCTTATGTATGTTATGACCCTAAGTAGTTCTGGAAAGGTAGAGACTTCATATTCATGGGCCAATTTAGAAATCTCAAGTTTACAAGGCTCTACTCTGAGTATCCAGTACTCAGAAAAGGAAAAGACAATAATAGACAAGATGGCATCATCAGAAAACATGCAAAGATAGTAACAATGGAATGCCTTTCTTCAAGATGAGGGATTAAATGTTGCCATAGAATCAAACTCTTTTTTAAAAATATTTATTTTTTAGGTGTAGATGGACACAACACAATGCCTTTTATTTTTATGTGGTGCTGAGGATCGAACCAAGGTCATACCCATGCTAGGCGAGCGCTCTACCGCTGAGCCACAATCCCAGCCCCGAGAATCAAACTCTTAAGGAAGGGAAATTAAAAAGAAGTCCAGAAAACATTTGGAAAGAGAAATCAGTTCATTTAAAGATGTTATAAAAAATCACTCTTATTTAATGGTTTCTAAGCAGCATAGATTTCAGTACCCTCTTCTTTACAACAGAGCCAGAGGTAAGGGAAGTACTAACAAGTTTTTACAATGATTTATTCAACCTAAAGTAAGTAAAATTATACCTATAAGAGAATAGTTGGGGGAAAGGAAGATTCACAGCTCTTTTTCCCACCACATAGATGAAAAAATTAAAATAGAGGTAAAAGAACCAATGTATCCAAAATCCCTTGAGTGAGAAGGGATTTGGCAAGCAACTTTGAGCTGCAGATCTAATTGCACTGACTTCTGGGACTGAGGAAGCACATCCTCCACACATCTAACATCCATCAGAGGCTGCTCCATTTGTCCTCTGTTCCCTTATGCCTGTACCCAGGTACTATTCCTAGTAAACAGAGGCTTCCTGGTGCAGTGCGTGACAAATGTGGAGCTGTCACTGCGCCCTGTGGATAGCTCCTGCACTGAGTGGCCAGTGATTTTCTTGTCTCTACATATGCACAAATGCCCCCTCACCTCTAGGAGGAACTCCTCCCCAAACAGACATTGAAAAGCTAAAAGGTATATTAAAAATCTATTAGTCATCCTTTAAAGTTAAGTGTCAGAAGGCCATGAAGCAGTTTCAGTATCAAAAAAGACAGAGACATTATCAAAAGTAGGAAATCTTGGCAGAGTATGACTTTTTACACCACTGCTCTCTATGTGCCTCTGGGGCTGGTTCTGAACCTGTGAACACAGGTTGCAAGAGGAAATCTTCCCAAACACCATTTCCAAGTCAGGAGTGACAAGGGAGAGTGGTGGGGGAAATGTGGAAGGGTCCCTAGCCAAGATTTGAATATTGGCTCTTCCCCTTCTTGGAAAAGGACAAATGACAAGTTAGCTACCATTTGTGAACTTCACACAATTCATCAGAAAATGGGAAAATCATACTATTTACTTTCTAGGGTTGTTGATTAAAAGAAAAAAAAAGTGAGATATTCTATGGAACATGCTTAGTACAGGGCCTGGCACATAGTGAACAATAAACATTAGCTATTATCAACACTACCATTACGGCATGCACGTTATGCTAGGCACCAGTTAACAAGGCTCAAGAAATATGCTTTTACTTTCTTTCCACTCTTTTTACAGCTGCACCTAATCATGATGAGCTGCACTATTACAGAGTTGTAAGCAACTTAACGAGATCTGCTAGTTTGCTAAGTATTTTGACTCTAAAAGACTGTAAATGTGAAATGTCATTTCCAATTTGAATAAGTATAAAGAGGAATGAAAGTCATTTAAGAATAAAGGTATGGACTTGGGAAGAGTTTTCCCAAGCCTTCCACAAGCCGTGCCATTGTAGGCATGCTTTCTGGGTGCTTCGAATTTCTGATTTTATATTCATAATATGAGAATGGTTAATCTGCCTTGTTTGTAAATGAAGTCCCATGGAGTTGATCCTTCCTAGATTTTAAGAACTGGTTCTCCAAAAGAAGGAAAGCATTTGACTCAATAATTGCCATATTCTTCTGATGAGTACTATATGATCTAAGCTAGCTATAAACACAACCATGTATGAGGAGGAGAAAAATGTGCCAAGAAATGGCACCTGGTAAGAGGAAGGGGAGTTATCCAAGTAGATGCCATGCAAGTGCCTACAGGGTGAGGTGCTGTATCTGGTAAATTTTGTCCCTTCTAGGGTGCTAGGGAAGAAAATAAATAATTCTTCCCTAACAGGTCTCATTCTCTTTTGAAATTTTGGAGGGAGAAATAGTACCTATTTAAAAAGAAAAATGCATGTGGCATCTTAGTAAGCCGCGGACTCCTTCCCTATTTGACTCTTCCCTTCATATCCCAGGTCTCACTTTGATACTTCAGTTTATTCACCTTTTAGAACTCCTCATTGAGTCCACGTTAATCCAATAAGTCAGCCACTGACCACACAATGAAAAGAACGCAGAATAGCAAACTGCAGTTGATTTCTACAAACCGTATCCCACCCTGGCTCATGGCTTTGCTTTCTGCTTCTGTCTGCAGTTGACCCAGGACCCAGCTTTGACTTCTTGACATAGCTGTTGGATCTAGTCCTCTCTCAGCTTGCCATGTCTGCTATCTCCACCTCTTCTCCTCAAAACTGCCTCATATACCTGCATTCTCCTGCTGTTTGTCTTGTCCTGCTGGGTGTACTTAAACTCATTCCCCAGAAGCAAACCATTTTTATTTAGTGGCAGAAAAGGCTTGCTTGTCAATTGGTCCCTGGGCAGCTTGATTCATAGGACCAACACTCCTGTTATGAATTCAGCTTCACAGAGACAACCATGAAAGTCACCTTGGCCCTCATAACACATGGTCCTTTAAAGACCTTCGTGGAAATACAATATGACAATCCTGTGATCACCTTAGAGTCTTCTATTAACCCCAATAGCATTCATTCATGAAAGAGTTTAAGTTTTTATGTGTAAAAGAATTTGATCAAGACGCCGACAGATATATCTGAATTACCCACGGTCCTGAGAGCTAGCTCAATTAAACCTTCTTAATTAACTCAGAGAACAATAGCAATTGTGGCACTGACTCAGAGGGATGTTTACCACACTTATGTGGAGGCATTCATGACATCTTGAGTTTCCTGCAGACCTACAGAACCACAAACTTCAGGGAGGGACCTAGGAACAAGCATTCTGCCGGCTTGCCCTTAAGATAAATTTTAAAAATGCCAATTTAAGGCATTATACAACTTCTCTTGTACCCATACTCACACATGGCATGTTCACAAGAGCAGGTGTGCTTAACAAGTGAAGAGAAAGACCCTGATAGAAAAGATCCTTATATAGCCACCTTTTATGAACTTAACCAAAACCTTGCAGACCACCACGTTATATTCCCTAAATATACAACATATAGTGACCATCTTGATGGCATAAAAAGTTTTGTTTTAGTGGCTATGAATTTTAAGGTATTTAGAAAAAAGAACTAGCCCATTAAATCCATGCTTATATGAATAAGAAGTTAGGTTTTAAAAATAAGGCAGTTATAAATTGGTTTTTGGAAATATTTATTAAATATATGGTAGTATAGGAGGCAAAAGAATGTAACAAAAGTATAACAATGGTGCTTGTATATCTAGTCTAGGAAGCAGAATGTTAGCTAGTAAGTACAGAGTTTTCTTGTAAATGGAAAAAGGGTAGTTACAAAAGCATAGTTTTTTTTGTTTGTTTGTTTGTTTGTTTAAGTAACATGATAGTAAAAGCAATGTTCCCAGAGTTAAAACACCTGAGTCTGAGTACTGGTTGCACCACCTATAAGCTGTGTGAATAAAAGTTGGCCATTTAGTATTGCAGAGACTTAGTTCCCTAACCTGAAAGATTACTAAAAAGTCCATTAAATTCTGACTTCTAAGTTTCCCTCTCTCAATCTGTCTCTCTTCCCCACCCCCACTTCCTTCCTTCCTTTCTCCCCTCCCCCACATCTTTTCCTTTTGGAGAAGTTGCTTCTAACCAAGAGGCAAAATCCCTTTTCACATCCCCACCTCCTATTCCATTATCTATATTTTTGCTGCAAAGGTTAGTACATTTCCCTCAAGTCAATCCTCTACATTACTGGTAAAGGTCCTTGGGGATCTTTGGGGAATGAGTTTTCTATAAGAATGTAAATTAATTTATTAACTAGAATGCTATAGATTGCCTTAGAGGGCTTCAGCATGGGAATGGCTGCAGAGTTGCAAAAGATTATGATTCCGCTCTGCCTACAAAATCCTCCCAAGAGGTCAGGGGAGCCAATGGACTCCCGTCTCCTCCTCAGATCCTAACAGAATTCCTTCTCAAGGAATCACACGGGGTCTTCCAGCCGCCCTGAAGAACAGATGAGTCTGGGCATCAGCCAGTGCCCACACTGCTTTGAGAACAGAAAACCTGAACAACAGCCAGGATCCTGAGCCTGGCTTCCAACTCAGGAAAGCTTCTTTAATTTCAGATCCCCCAAGTTAACAGCACATTTTCTGATCCCTCTGTGTGATGTGACTTGAGCTCTTCAAAGCAACTTGGCACAGACAATTAAATCCATCTGTCCTCCTGTCCACGGTGCTCTCACCCTGTAGAGCACAGCCCTGGCTCCTGGACACACAGCCAGCCTTTATCTTGGTGAGGGGGACATTTGGACACGTGGGTTGGCCAGCCTGCCAAGAAAGGGCTTTTTTCAGTCAGATCAGAAGAAGGTAGTGCAGCAGGAGCCTCTGGAGCCTCCCAGGCGGACCTGTTCAGCTGCTGCTTCACACAATATCCCAGCTTCCTCCGCATCTCTGCTGCCTGAGTGGGGGCTGTGTGAACTCAGGAGGGCAACCATGAATGGTGCAGCATCTGATATGAATTTATCACCGGCTGCTGGTTGGGTGGGGGATAAAGCAAAGGGAAGGGGCTCTGAGTATTTAATGCACCCTGCCACAACCCAACAGTTTGCCCTAAAGAGCCTTTTACCAATATAAAAGGAGAGGGTCAAAAGTAAGTTGACCCCTGACAGAATGTACAATTATTAGAAGAGGGCTGTGTACGAGCAGCTGCTGGAACCCCACTGGCTCCACATCGGGCTTCCAAGAGTCAGAATATGAATAATCAACTCAAGATTGTTTCTCCACCCCTCTCAACCCCCATCCCTACCCCCCAACCTTCACCTCCTGTTTTGGGCAAGTCCTATTATATTTCTACAGGAAGAAGCACAGCCCTCCCCAGCAGCTGCAATAATTGTGCTTCTATTGTGATGAAGACCTCCTCCTGGTCACCCCCCTACAAGTGTCCATTGTGAGTGGAGAGTCAGTGATTATACGCTCCGCCTGATGCTTTGGGGGACCCAGCTGCCTAAGTGCTGACACACGAGTGTGGGGAAGGCTGGGGCGGGGGCTGGTGGAGGTGGAAGCAAGAGGTGGGGGGGGAGCTCACGTCTGTGAGATGGGACTCTGACATACCAGACCTTTTGCATAAGTCAAGCCCAGAACAAATGAGGCTTTATCAGGCCCCAGTGATGAGGGGGTCTCATCTCCCTTTGAAGTGGAGCTGAGCATGGGGCCTAGCAGCTTTTCCTCCTTTGGACCAAGCAAACATCCTTCTTTTGATATGCTACATGCTCATTATCTCTGCCCCATTTAATGATTTTTGATTGAAAGGTGGCGGCTGGGATGCCGAGAGGATCGTTAGAGAGGCTCCATACAGCCAAGCCCTTAAGAAAGGCTTTCCTTGTGTCTGGGCCTAAATTTGGAATTTCTTAACAGTGTGCGCTTGTTCTTAGAGGCAGATAAGGGCTGAGCGTGAAATTCTTAATTAAGCAATAAATAGAGAGTGGGTGTCAGCAGATGTAGCCAGTAGCCATGGCAACAGGAATCACATGAGCAAGAGAGCTGAGACTAGAGGGAGGCCTCGGGCCTGGGCCTGACTGACAGCTGAAGAATCCTACAAAGCTTGTAAACCAGATTAATTAGCTGACTAATTATTTCATAGCGTTAATGTAACTAAAAAATAAAAATAGTTCACCATGAACTGAAACATCCCTGGAAAAAACAGCAGGGAAAGAGGCAGAGGGAACTGGTTCTGTGAGGCAGAGGCATAAGCTGCCAGTAAGGGAAACTGTGTGGAGGGAGAAACAGGCTTGCTGGATTTGACTCCCAACTTTGTCAATGAGAAAAGAACACTTTTCTACAGTCACACTCATTCCCAAGCATGGCAGACAAGTAGTATTGGGAAGAGTCATTCTTAACAGTTTATCACATCCAATGTTGCTCCTGCTGCTTCCTAATGCAACCATAGCTCACAAACTCTTAAACTTGTGGCCTCTTGTAAGAAACTCTTTGAGCAAAATGTTTAGTAGCTTTGGAAAGGCAACCTGAACCAAACTCCTTAAGAGATATTTTTTTCAAATGAATTAAGTTATCTTATTCTACAGATAACAATTGCTTAAGTGGTATTCAAGTTCGGTCATGGAAACAATATACCATTAATGTCATATGATCATGGACCTCAACTCTTTTACAAAACCTAGTAAAAAAAAAAAGAAAAAGAAAAAGACTCAGTGAGACATTGTCTCTAAATAAAATACAAAATAGGGTTGGGGATGTGGCTCAGTGGTCAAGTGTCCCTGAGTTCAATCCCCAGTACCAAAACAAGAAAGAAAGAGAAGAAAAAGAACTGATCACATGCACACCAAAATCAAGATGCACAATGTTGGTAATTTTCTGGGGAAAAAGAAAAAACCTACTAATCTCTTGAGAAAAATGTTAGTAAAGTAATATGGCATGCTTATCATACTATATTTGAGCATTTAATACCACATTTTCAAGACAAGTAAATACTCTTAATCTTGTGGTATAAATGAAGCTAGTAAAGGCATGGAACAATTATAATGCCATGCCCTACATAGAACAGCCAGTCAGTCACTGATTAAAATTGTAAGCCCCAAGTACTGGCTATGAACTTTTCAAAAACCTAGCACTCCATAAGGATGTTGGCTGAACAAAGACAAAACTTGACTTGGTGGAAAAGAGAAATACAAGAGTCAAAACATACATGCAGCACTTTTTTCTTTGTTACTGAGGATCAATGAGAAGTTTTCGTCCATAACCCTGCCTAGCAACCCCCCCCCATCCTCTTTGGTCAGTGATCAATGATTATTTAGTGGGCAGCACACTCTAGTGGAGGGATCCATAGCCAGGAGCTAGAATGCCTGGGTTCGGATCTTTTCCATTCTCAGCTGGGTCTAAGATTAATCACATGTGAAGCAGCCCAATAGGGAAAACACAGATAATTGTGACTTTGTAAAAACTTCCTGTCCTGAGGCATGTGCTGAGGTTGCAAGCAAACAATACAAAGAGGGTTCACTTAGAAAGTCAATGAAACGCAGCCATCAGTGAAGTAGCACTAGGAATGAAATAACAGCACAGAGAGGAGCAGCACCCCCAGAACCCGGGAAAAAACAGCAGAGAAAGAGGTGGAGGAGCTCCCTACAATGAAATGAAACTTCTGTCGGTACCATTCCTCCCATGCGTTTCCATTCTAGCACCTGCCCATGTAGACATCGATGTCTTGGCCTAAGGTATTTCATGTAAATTATCTCAGTCCAAATTTTAGAGTTATAGAGTCTGGAAAAGACAATTAGATAAAAGTAGCAATCTAATCAATATATCAAATGTGTGGCCCAAGGACTGGGACTCTGCTTCCTGGGGTTTTGTTGGGATACTGTCTACAATAACTACCTCCCTGCCACATGGCACTGGGAAATGCTGACAGTTCTGCAGAAATCATGGTACCTTAACACCACCTCCCTACCAATGTTGTAAATTTATGCAGAGGATATACAAAAATTACATCCAAATCTACACAACCCAATGCAGCTGCAGGGGAACCTCCATGGAGGAGTGGTGCAAGCCTCAGTTCCTCTGGAATCCTCCATCCTCAGTGGGCCAGCCCCGAGATGGGAAGAGAAGTGGCTGTATCATTCATTTGTGCTGCTGAGGGCAGTACCACTGACCATGAGAGCTACTACTGGGAATCCTCTTCAGGGAGCAAGGGTCTCCAGGTTTAAGACACTCTCAAACAACCTTCTGTGACTCCCTGTTCCTTACTCAAAACATAAATAAAGGTAGAGATTTTAGGACATTTTGATACAAATATTTCTTAAATTAATAAAGACTACCTAATGAACTATACTAAAATAGTCACCTATGTCATATGTAAGCACACACAAAAATATACATCTATGCATAAGTACATATGCACACAGGTAAAGATACTTAGACAGATGTGCATTTATACCAAAGAAGTGAACATAAAGTGTGACGGCATGACTTGCTTTAATTCAATTAATAATGCTAGCAAAGGGGGAGAAAATCTGTGGCTGCATCATTTGATTGGTTTTCCTTTGTGTCATAAACATTTGGCTTAAGTGAGTATTCAAATTAGCTTGCAGTTCATGAACAAAACCTGACCAATGGAAAAGACAGCCCCTTCAGAAGTGTGCTAAGTAATAGAAAGAGAGCAATTAAAATTGATTTTTTTCAAGAGTACATAGCAAGTAAATAGTTATAAAGTTAATGGCAACTATTTGCTCTTACTTAATGACTGTATTTGGCTCCAGTGGTAAAACGCTGTCAGCAATCTCTGTCCATCCTGAGTTTTAATAGTTTTAGGTTATATTTATGGATGGATTAAATTAGAAATAAAATGTAAATGGTAAAATTCAGTATAAAGAAAACATGATAGTCCAATTGGCAAGAAATTGAAAACTGAGAAAGCACCAGACTCTCCTCCCTGGTGCAATTAAAACTGAAGAGTCCCAGACCCTGATGTGACATGGGTAGGCACAGGTGGGAAAGACAAGGGGCTGGGACCAAGTGTGGCTTGTGGCAGGGGATATGCCATACTGACAAGGTACCCTGAATTTGACCAGGATTTATTAAGAGCAATCTATGAGAAAGTCATCATTTGAGATAAGTTTTGTCAGATTCTCTTTCTTACAGACCATATAAGAAGTGGTCTTACAGTGAGTTGATGAGGTTAGTACAAGTGGACACCAAGGTTCTCAGAGTGACCAGTGCTGATATTAGGATGGAAAAAGAATGAGACATAAACTCCAGGAAGCCAAAAGAGGTAGACAATCCTGATCTTAACATTGGGATCCTATGAAAAATGAACAATAAGAAGGTATTGGGAGGATCAGACTTAGAAATAGTACCTGCTTAGTGTCTCCTACTTATTAAGTCTCGGAGCTGGGATTTAAACCCAGGCAATCTGATTTCAGAGCCTACTCATTCAATTATAAATTATACATAGCTGTTCCCTTCAGTGCTTCACATCATAGCACAAAAGTCTGGAATTCAAAAATAAATGGTGGTTTCTGATTCAATGCCCTCAAAATGCTCCCCCAGTTGAATACTTACCCAGATATGTGAGTTGCCTTGATTTTCTGTTGAAGAACCAGTCACAGCCGTGGTCCCGCCCAGGTGATGGCAGAGATGGCAGAGACTGACCCACCTGACTCCCACATCTTATAAGAATATCAGACAGAGGTGGCAAGTCTGTGTGCACCAGCAGTAGGTAATTGCCAGGAGCAAAGTTGTCAAATGTTGCTTCATACTTGAAGTTAAAAAAAAAACACCAAAATAACAATCATTTAGTAAGAACACCCCTTTCTCCCCTAAAAAAAAAAAAAAAAAAAAAACCCAAGAGTTTAGAACACAGATGGAGTAGTTTAGAAACAAAAACTTTTCTTGTGGGAACTGGGCCTACTTAAATCTATTCCATAAAAAGTTCAAAACTACAAACAAAATTTCATAGCTACAAAATCATAGAACAGGAAGACTGAAAGAAGCCATCAAGTTCATCTTGTTTAAACCACCTCGGTTAGCGAAGAAGAAAACCCTGGCTCAGACAAGTGAATTGACTTGTCTCAGGTCAAACATCTAGAAGAGCCAGGGCCCCATCTAGAATCCCTTCCCAGTTTTCTCTCACAACTTGAAGATGCAGGCAATGACAGAGTGACACGCATTTGCAACAGTAACAGCAAGCAGTGTTAGAGCAATCACCGCACCCTCAGTCACTAGTCATTAGAGTCATTCAATTCTTAAAAGACCCTCTGTGATTGCTACTCTTACTGTCTCATTTTACAGTGGAAGAAACTGAGGCAAGAAGAGGTTCAGTAACTTGCTTTGTTTCATAAAACAGGAGAGAACTGAGCTAGAATAACACCTGGGATGCCCACCTCCAGAGCCACATCCCACCACCTTTACTTTCTGAAAACTCCCCAGAATGTTCCCAGAGGAACCTCAAGCGAAGGAAAGAGAGGTGAATATACTTGCTGAGGGCAGTGGTGAAAGGATCGGGAGATTCTGTTCTGAATTCCTCATAACCATAATGCACCTAAAGCAGCTTCTCTCTCCCTAAAATAGGCTCTTTTAGGTATTTGAGTATCTGTAGAGGTTTTAGCAATCACTGTGTGGATCAAAACACTCCAGAGGGAAGTTGGCATTGGATCATGACTGAGGAAATGTGTAGGAGACAGGAAGAACTGTGTTAAAGGAAGAAAAGAGACTTGAGGGATCCACTGGATTACTTTTTTTCCCCAAAATATACACACTTTCCATGTAGCTATTCCTTCTTGCTCCCCAAGACCTTTGACTCCTTCAACCCACCCAGCCTGTGGACTGAGTCCTCTGCTTGAGAAGTTAATCTTTGACCACAAGGTGGCAGTATGAAATGTACAAATGCCTCCTTAAAACATTTTCTCTGGCTACAAATTGGGGTATAAAAACTGCTTGGTTTTTAACCTGAAATTTTTAAAAATGCAGTTCTAGATAATGCTGCAAGGCTGTTTTCATTGATTTAATAAATTAAATCTTTCAAGCAGAGCCGTTCTGCATTTAAGATGGGATTTAAGCAGATTCTGAAATGTTCAAGTTAACAAACCAACCAAATCTCATATTCAAGTTATATTCACCTAGTAAAAATGCAGCTTTAGTTTTCTTCCCCAGCATCAGACGATGCTAATATTTGCAACTCATTACTTCACAGAAGGAAACACAAGAATCACATATTGGGGATGAGATATACCAACCAATGAATGGATCCCTGGGATTACCTGCAAAGATCTGTTGATCCAAGGATTCTCAAATTGCAATGAGTAGGTCTCTTGATCCAAAAGCAGAGCCATCCAGCCATAATGGTTGGACAATGTGTCATGTACATAATTGACAGTGGTTGTCTTATTTCTGCTGTCCTTCAGGGTTAAATCATAAGAAACATCAGGAGAATTAACCCTAGGGTAATTTGAAAAGAGAGAAAAAAAGTGTTTCTTGGTTATTGGTCCCTTCTGGATCTAGTGTATTTCCTGTCCATCAATTATAATCATATTTCTATTCTCTCCTGTGTGTCTTAGGCACATCGTTTGAGTATCTGTAGAGGTTTTAGCAGTCACTGTGTGGATCAAAACACTCCAGAGGGAAGTTGGCATTGGATCACTTCCAAATTACCCTGGCCTGGTACACTGCAGTTGGTAACACTCAGATCTAAGTTCACTAATACATGTCATGTTACCTCAGTGAGTTCACATGGGCCAGAACTATATACGATTATTTTAACAAAGAAATGTTTACAGTCAGAATTTTCCCATATACAAAGTTTGGGGGGGTTTTTTATTTATTTATTTATTTTGGGGGGGTACCAGGGATTGAACTCAGGGACACGCAAGCACTGAGCCACATCCCCATCCCTACTTTGTATTTTATTTAGAGACAGGGTCTCACTGAGTTGCTTAGCACCTTGCTTTTTGCTGAGGCTGGCTTTGAACTTGCAATCCTCCTGCCTCAGCCTCCTGAGCCGCTAGGATTACAGGCATGTGCCACTGAGTTCAGCCCATTTACCAAGTTTATTAACAGCAGAAACACATTACCTTGAGTAATTAGATATATCTATGGGGTGCAATGATAGAAGTCCAGAACCTGACGTGCCTAGACTCTAAGATGTCCTCTTCAACTGACTAGCAAGTAGCCCTCAGTAGCCTTCCCTAGAAGGAAGAGGTGATCTGGTGCCTGTTCTGTGGGCTGGCCTATTGTCCTGTGCTCACTGTTAGCACAGCCCCTCAGTGTTTTTGAGTTTGCTTTTTTAAAAATATAGGTTATAAAATCCTTAAGTTAGAGATATTTCTTCTGCCTCTTTATACCTGCTGTGCAGCACTGGGTCCTGCAGACCCTGGCATCCAGATAGTGTTTGTTATATGAATGAAGAATGCATGATAAGATCTTCCAAAAGCAAACGGTGTCATTCTAATTTATATAAAGGGTTTCAAGAACTACATTTTAGCAAGTGGAGGAACTGATGCAGAGTATGGCAGAAATATGTAAATAGCATAAGACAGAAATTTATGATCCAATGTCTCCCAAGTTGTTCTACTCAGCCCATTCCAGAAAGTGATTTTTAAGTCTCTATTAGAACATAAACAGATTTAGTCACATGCTAAGTCTCTAAAAGTGAGTCAAAATAGTCTTAAAAAATAAAACAAAAGTTTTTTTTTTTTTAAATCAGTACATGTTATGACTCTTTTCCCCTTTGGTTCAGTTTTCATGTGAATCTTTGTGGCATTTTGCTGTGGGAAGATAATTAAATTCTCAAAATAGAGGAAATTGAGGAGGAGGATGTTGGGTTTTCAAAGTGAAGTGGTACATGAGGATATCTAAAGTCAATTAATAATACGGTGGCATATTATCAAAAGGGAACTTTTATTTGGTAGGAGAGATCTTGATTTGTCATCCAAGTTGGCCTTGAGCTCCAGGGTACAAGCACTACTTCTGCCTCAGCCTCCTGGGTAAGGGTGTTCCATCATGCCCAGCTAAGGGATATTTATTAATGTTAAATGCTTCAGCAAGTTGGAGTCTAATACATATAAGTTAGAAAAGTAGATCTGCACACAGGAGTGCATATGAACTTGGGCAAATGACTAACTCTGTTTAAGCTTTGGTTTCCTTTATTTTTATTTCTTTTTAAAATATATATATATATATATATATATATATATATATATATATAT
>NW_025999982.1:18702620-18729712 GCF_001458135.2 Marmota marmota marmota
TATATATAGTTGTAGATTGATGCAATACCTTTATTTATTTATCTTTATGTGATGCTGAGGATCAAACCCAGGGCCCCACACATGCTAGGCAAGCGCTCTACCACTGAACCACAACTTTAAATGGAGACAAGGATAGTGCACATAAACTTCCTGTAAGTACAGTGAAACTTTAAAAGATCATCTACATTTAGCACTCAGTAGGCATCACCATGCCCAACAGCACCTCTCTACAGCTCACTTAAGATTTGCCATTCTTCCCAACTTATTTGTATGTCTAGAAGCCTATCCGTGGTATTTGTTCATTTAAAACATTCCCCAAAGCTTTCATGTTACAGAGAATAGGACTTGTCAATATAGCACTTGAGATACACACACACAAACACACACGTACACGCACACATGCATACACACATTTATACCTGGTGAGAGTAAATGTGTTTGTTTAATCTGTTAATGAAATAAAAGTGCTGGTGGTGGGATAATTTGTAAATTAAGCAACTACTCTTTCCCCATATTTTCTTTTTTTTAAAAGAGAGAGAGAGAGAGAGAGAATCTATTTTGTAGATGGAACACAACAAAATGCCTTTTATTTTTATGTGGTGCTGAGAATCGAACCCGGGTTGCACCCATGCTAGGCAAGTGCTCTACCACTGAGCCACAATCCCAGCCCTCCCCATATTTTCTATGCAGCATTAAGGGTACCTTTACAAATCTTGGGGGAGGAGATAATTTCTTCTTCTCTTCGGGCCTGAAATACTGAGAGTTCATATGCTCCATTTTCATCAGCATTTAAATTAGAATAACTGGACAATCCTTAGCTTATAGTCATAGCTCAGGGTGGACACACAGAGCCTCTGTTCTAACTTACAGGCCATTGCATGACTTGCCTCCATGGTACTTCACCCTGTCCCCACTTCTAGTTCTGAGTGTTCACATCCTCAAAAAGAAAACCATTACATTTATAGAATTTATTTTAAAATTGTAATGTTTAGAACACCTTTAGAATGCTGAATTGTCTTTCTTGTATTTTCTAGCTATTTGTCTTCAATATCCCTGGCTATCTCTTCCCCTGAGTGAAACCCTCAGTCCCAGGATTTGCCTAGAGAATATATTTAATAAATAAAAATAAGTTTGGGGGAATAAATGCAAACAAATGTGATAAGAAGAGATGGTGAGAATTAAGAAATCAAAGAGGTAGATAAGTCGTCTGTAATAGGTACCAAGGTCAGTAGTTAGGATGGGATGGGACTCCCCACCATCCTGAGAATGAGTTCAAGTGTTTCAGGTTGTGAAAGTGCATCCTTTCAGCTTCCACAGAGATGAATGGGATCTGAATAAAGAATTGTAAGTCCTAAATCCAGGAGAAACTAATCAATAAGTTGGAATTTCCAATTAATTTCAGTAATAAATAAAACTGTCTTTTGTATGGGAGTTCAATAAAATATTTGTCAAATGAAGAAATAAGTGTGAAATGTACCTGCACACTCCTATTGGCTACTGAGTAACATTTCTCCCCAACAGAGAAGTCCAGCTAGCAAACTGCATGGGTGTTAGAATATTTCTTGTGAACTTATTCATCAAAGGAAATAAGCAACTGATCTTAAGTTATCAGAATTTGATATAGTCAACCCATATCTACAGAATGTTTATCTCAAGGACTTGAACATTATATTTAGTGGTCAGAAAACCTCTTTGGGTCATGGACAAATCATATGCACTAGTAGTAGGTCCTGGTTCAGGAAAATGTTAATTTTTTTCCTTAATAACCCATATTTCTTCTATTCTACTCAAGTGCTCACAATTGAAACACTTTGGAAAATAATTTCATATATCCAATGACCTCTGAACTTTTATTGCCCCCCTGCTCCCCTAAGGGAACACTGCTTCTTTTGCCTCAATGCCTGAGCACTTTTGTGTCACTGGTCTCAGACGCCTTTTTTGTCATGTGTAATCCTGTGAAGTGTGATCTTCTGAATGGTTTGCAAGGAGTTGTTTTGACCAGGTATCATTAAGATTGAAGTCCTCTCCAAATTTCAGAGGTGATGGTAGGTGGCAATCTTGGCCTCCACCTTGACCTTGATGTTCAATAGGGTCTCTTATTCCTGGTCTGTGCCAGACTGCGCTTTAGGTATAGCAGGACCTATTGAATTGCTCCCTCTGCATGGTTTAACAGACTTCCACATCCCTCAGGCTATTTTTCCAACCTGATTTTTGGATATCACATTGAATTAAGGTCAATCTCTGAGGACTGGACTGTGCTTCTCAGCTGTGTGAACTTCATCTCAGGGACTCTGATCTCTGGGGATTACAGCTCTTCTCATTCTGTTGGGACCTATTTGTTTCACTTTCCTCAGTTCTTCTGAGCCAGCTAATCATACTTGGTCCACATTTCTTCCACGATCTTGCTTAGGTCCTGATATTTGGGGGCATTCCTCTATTCTGTCAACCCAGAACTAGTATTCTTGGCTATAGACCTTTCAGTTCTTCCTTAATCTCCTTCACAAATATCAACTCCTTCCAAGAGCATCAATTTCCATCTCCAGCTACAGTTAAGTGGTATTGGTGTCATCAGTAACCTTGGGAAGCCCATGGATGTCACTCTTCAGACTGGCATATGATCTGCTCCAACTCACACTTGACCATAAAACCATCAGCAGCAAAATATACCCTGTCAATCTATAGAACAATCTGGGCATTGTCCAGTGACTTTGCAAAGATCTGAGTCCTCATCTCCTTGAGGACCCCTCTTTTCCAGGTATTCCTGAATTTTGCTTTTTAGGCTCCAATTACCAGTCTTCAGTCTCCTGGTGGAGGACAGGTGGTTATTCTGGTCTTACATGGTCTTCACGCTTTGGATTCTACACATTCCCAAGCAATCCCCAGCCAAACCCACAACCATTTTCCTGGGCCCTCAGAAACACTGAATACTGGTGGAATAAGAAAGAAGAGACCTGGGAACCTGAGCTTCTAGAGCCTGCACAGATGCTGGCTGTGCCACTGGCCAGTCAAACTAGGTGGTTTCATGACCAGCCATAGCCTGCAGAGAGAGTTGGTGTAGAAGGTGTTGGGGCAGTTGGTAAAGCCCAATGTTGTTTGTAGACAAAGGTTACAGCCTAGGACTCAGGTTTGGGCCACTAAAGAATAGTTCTATTTTAATTATCCAACAACAAAACTCCTTTTGTTCAAATACACTCATCTGTTCCCATTTAATTCCTCCTGCCTCACCAGCTTATATTTTGCCATTCTTTGCTTAGCAATCCCCCACATCTCCTTGAGAGTTAAGAAACTATTATATCAATATATATCAATACAACCAATTAGGTATTTTCAGAAATGCCATCAATGTGGCCCCAAGAATCTCCCTACCTGGTCATCTTAATTGGACATAATTATTTCTCAAAATTTTACCAGTACCACACTCACTAACCAATTTTTATATATTACTTCTTCTGATTCGGTTTCTATAGATTGGTATTTCAGTTTTTGAAAGAAGCATTTCAAGACTCCTGTTTCTAAAGGCCCTTACAAACACGTCCCCTTCTTCAAATACAAGCAATGAAATCACAGCATTTAAGTTCTACTTGTCTTCAGGCCTTTATACATTCTTTTGAGGTTCTTTTCCTTCCAGTCAGCACCAATAATGTGATTCAGTGATGCTGTCCCCTTGGTCAACCCAAAAAGGCACTAGAGCACACTGTGATCCTAAGTTAAACTTTCCTCTTCCCTTTTCATGCCAGGCATATTCTCTCAGAATTCTGATCTTATCAAACCACCTGATCCATCTTCAACCAAGGTTTATTCAGGAGACAAATTCACAGGCAACCATGAACAGCACCAGTTTTGGTCAGGGGGCTATCAAACATCCCTCCATCACAGCTGGTGATATGGTCATAGGGCACACTGCAAAGAGCAAATAAAAAATGTAAAAGACCCATCTCTTGGTAAGCAAGACGCCTCACACTGACCATTACCAGGGGCCAAATATTAAAAGTCACATCAGCTTTTATCCTTCTAGGCCAAATGCCAGCATTGACAGTGGTGGGCTCTTCTGAAAAGCACCAAAAGAACATCAAGAGTCAAAGAACACCATGAAGAGAATTTACCAACCATAATTACTACAATTTTCACTTGCCCTAAATAGCCACCAATTTCCCTGTGCCCTAAATAGCCACCAATCTCCCTCTCTTTACTGTTAATGAAGCAAAGGAGCACAAAAGTATTTCTAATTTGGAGGAGCCAAGGGAGTCTGCATGGGCCATTAGCAGCAGAGAGCTTCATTACTAGGCAAAGAAGTCTCTCCCTGAACTTCTCATGGCTTTATGTGCAAGAAATCAGGAGGCAACCAGTCCATTTTAAATGTTAACCCTTCCTTCTGCATTAGCAGCAGCTCCTGTATACAACTGAAAAGACAAAGGACTGTAGGCCTAACATGCTGCTTTTTTTTCCCGTGGGGTTCTTTAGTGTTTGTTCTTTTTTAAAGGCAAAAATCTCCTTTTAATTAAGGGATATGTTCCGTTAGAAATATGACTCTATCTCTGGATAAAAACTTCCCAAAGTACCAATTTACCATATGAGTTGCTTAAACAGTTACGTAATTTAGTGCCCATGTGCTGTGCAAAACTGTTGAATGTATACTGCCCACAAAGGATTTGTTAGGCAATCAACAATACCAATGAGAACAAATATTAACTCCCTGGTTTGTGTTTACCATTAGCTTACTTTTCCTGAGGGTTCATATCTCTGTGTATTACAAAAACACTGCATTGAGCTCTAAATGTTCTTGATTCAGAACAATTGTGAAATAAACTCTTTATAATTACACATCTCCTAAGCTAGACACATCATAATAGCTAGCCTCAAAGGGTGCTGCAAGCAACTTCTGGATATTTGCGCTTACTGCTGTTTCTCTTTACTGCACAAAAAGGACAAAAATTGAAATTTTGAGCTCCACCAACAAGCTTTTGTTGACTGGATTTGTATGAGCAGCCTTTAAAAGTACACTAAGTTTAGTCCTTGTTATTATCTTATCTGCTGTCCTACCACCATCCAGTAATATTTCATGCCTATCTGTAAGGTTTTTCTCCATATAAACTATTGACTCAGAAATACTTAAATATTGCTCCTTCTGAGTAAAGTAAGAAACCTAAAGGAAAAAAAAATCACTAAGCCTTTCCCCTAACTTTAAAAATTCTTAAATTATCAGGCAAAATAAAATGAGTACCCCAAAAGTCAAGTCATACAACTTTATAATTCTTGTGCTGCTGGTGGGTTCACCCGACCATTCCTCCTCCATGACTTTTTAAATATATACTTCTCTCTTTGTTGAGAGTTGGCTAAAGTAATAAATGATAGTAGAGGACCCCAAGAACCAACCTGGCACTACCTCTAAGGTAGCCTCTACCATTTTGCAATAGAATTATCTACTGTCATATTTGGGCACTACTTATTGCTCATTCTATCTTAATCCACAAAGAAAAGAGTCTTCCATCATCCAATTTATACACCATGGCATCTCTTGCCTTGATCTGCTGCATCTAGCTAGAAAATTGCCTCAGAGCAGAATACCATACCCAGAGCTATGTGACCAGAATGCAGGCAAGTACTTATCAGGGATACTGAAAAATAACAATATGCATCTGGTAGGAGTTATACTAATACACCTATCTTCCATTCTCCCATTTCATATATACATATATATGTATTGTTCCTTTTCAAATATATATATATATATGTGTGTGTATATATATATATATATATATATATATATATATACACACACACATATGTATACACACATACATATATACATATATAATGTATGTATATAAAATGCATACATGTATATATATAATATACACACACATACAGACATACCTGATACTGCGGTAGAATTAGCTGACATCAGCTCATGAGAATTTTTCTTAGTTTCTCTTCCCAACTCTATGTTCAGCGTAACGTTGCAGCTTCAAATAATTTATATGAGAGTATATTCACTGCAGAAGTATGCAAATACTACTATCCAGGTCTTTTTTTTTTCTGCAGAGCTAGTTGTTAAAACATTTGCTGGCACACCACTGTACTCTTTTATTATTCATGAAACTTAATAATCTATAGTATTGGTATAGCACAGTTTGGGTCCTTTATGATTTTTAGATTACTTTCTATTTTACTTCTGTAACCCTGCTAGAGGATAATACATCTTGAAATTTCCCTGTCTTACATGTTTTTTTTTTCTTTTTGTTTTTTAAGGACTGAAAAGATATCATTAGTGATGCTATGCCTCTTTATCCCTAGGAAGGAGAGTTAGGTGATTATTAGACGAAAAGCTAGGCCAAAATTTCCATTTGAACTCTTCTTTACTTTTGCATTCACAGAGGCAGGGGGTGCCTCATACTTTGAACACTGACACATTAAGAGCAGTTGCATAGGTAAAAACTGAACGCAAGCACGACAGGAGAGGATATTAAGCAAGATCTAAGAATCAAGGTGATCAACAAGAACATTAACCTTTTCTTTTCTAGAAGAAGGAAGGAAGAAACAGAAGGTACTCGGGTGCAAAGAATCAAAGCCTATGTACTGCATGACTCCAGATTTTATGACCACCTGGGAGATTTTGCTCCATTGGCATAATGTCATGTGATTATTGGAAATGATTCACTTGTTTGCAAGAATTGGATTAAGTTACATTTGAGCAAATTTAATTTCCTTGCCAGGCATTTGTTTCTCAGAAACATAAAAATCTATAGTGTTTTAATCAAGTAGTAGTTTGCTGATATGTTCCTCTGTATATAACAAATGTAAAACAGAGATTTTTTTTAAAGGCCACTTTTATTGAGCACCTATTATCTGTCAGACAATGACCTTATGAGATAAATGCTATTATGCCCATTTTACTGATGTGAGATTAGAAGCAAAAACAAATGCAGGCACTTTTTTTATTTTTGCTCCAAAAGACTCAGGGATTAAAATGCTATTCTCAGTCTTTATTTCTAAAATTCCTAGAAGCATCTAACACTTAATGCTTTTTCCTAATGTCCTCTGAACTTTTGCTTTCCTAGGTTATCAGTTGAGCAGAAGATTTATTTTAGCCAACTCTTTCTCCAGGGGACCTTCAGCCCACTCCCTCTATTAGAAGTTTGCATACATTTGTAGTTATTTTCTTGCCCTGGTATTATCCATACAGGGAATTGGGATGGAGGAGAATGATAACTGAGCCCTCCACAGTGAACATCTAGAGGTCTAGAGACCTCTTTAGCTTTTTCAGTTTTCATAGACTTTTTCAGACCTTGGTTTTGTCTTCCAGTTATTGACTGGCTTGAGTGTGATGGAAATTAGATGTTTGCAAAATGTTTTAAGTTGTCCAACCAACCCTTTTGAGTTTTTGTAGGCTGTACAATAAACATGGTCAGGACATATACGTTTATTTGAAATTATTTTTCAAAAGTAGAGAATAGAGATGTAATTAAAAATGATCTGCATGTACAAATCACAGCTCCATTTCTTTCTATGTGTATGTCTTTGGAAGCAAAGGTCAATGCCAGGGACACCTCATGAATATGCCCCTAAGAGAGAAATGAGCAATAATGACACCAAAGGAAGCCTCTGAGGAGTCTCCAATATTTTTATCAATATTAATTTATACAAAACTAATTTCAAACCACTGTTTGTTCAACATGGTATTGGCACCCTAAGACAAACAAATAAACACTCCTTCCCATGCACAAGAAAAAACATACAATTTGCTGATCTATGTAGGGACTAAAAGTATTGATCAGAGCAAACCTCAAGAGCTGACATACAGCCTGGAGACCAAAATCTACCCAGGATGCTCAGGGAAGCTTACCAGAGGAAACAAGCTCCATGCTGAGTTCACAGAGGCTGAACCTCATGAACTGAAAGGGGCAAAGAAGTTGAAAGCAGCTGGAGGACAGATTGAAGGGAAGGTAGACAGTCTTGAGAGATGATGCTGGAACCGTAGCAGGGAGCAGGTAATGAAAAGCCCAGGAGACATTGAAAATGGTGGACCTTCCTCTGGAGGTACTGGAGTTTCAAGCAAGACCAGACCTTTATTTTCAAAGTTCAAGCATTGGAACACAGCAAAGTGGTATGCTCAGAAGCTATCATGGTTATACAGGTTAGAAGCCTGGACTAGTGGGCCAAGTTGTAAAGGAGAGAAGCAGAAATACTCAGGAAGGATGTTTTTCTTTTGTTTTGTTTGATTTGTGGGGTTTTTTTTCTTTTTTGAAAATAAAATGGACCTATTAGATGATTAATGTAATGAGTTAGGTAAGAAGGTGAGTTGGTTTTGGGTGACTCCATGTTTCTGGTTTAGATAAACATTTGCCTCAGCGGGATTCTAAACACCCAAGGAGGGATGACAGGTCTAAGGCTAAGATCATAAATTCTCTGTTGGCAAGATGAGTTTGAAATGACTATTAAGTCTACTAGTGGAAATACTCAAGGTATTGCTGTTCAGTGGAAATTCAAGAAACCCACAAAAGCAATAATGAACAAGTCAGAGGTAGTAACCACACTCCGAAAGTAAAAAGAAGGAAAAAAATAAGAAAGTAAAAAGAAGCAGATAAATTACTTTTAGTAACATATTAACTTAATATATCCAACATATCATCAGTGTAAACAACATGAGCAAATTATTAAACTATTTTATATTGTTTTTGTTTCATACTAAGCCTCAAGAATTTGTGTTTAATTTCCCCTTATGGCACACATCAGTTCAGACTAGTCACATGTCAAGTGCTCAGCAGTCATACGTTTCTAGTGGCTATAATACTAGACGGTGCAGAGTCTCAAGGCAGCAGAAAAACGGCTCCAGAGTGTACACTCATTGGACTGGAGGAAACAATTGGTAATCATCAGTGAATCTTAACTGACGTGAAAGTAACCAAGACTGCCTGGGATGGGTACATGGCTGAGAGAAAATGAAAGTTCACAGAACCCTAAAGTAAACCAGCATTTAAAGAACAGAGACTGGAATTTACAAAAGACATTTAGAAATAGCACATAAAAATCTATCAAGAATGTTATCCTCATTCTGTGCAAAATTATTTCTATGCAGAGCAAATCATTTATCTAAATTTTTGGACAGATTAATTCAAGAACTATGTAAAGCATGTCATCCTGGGGGCTCTGGAAAAAAATGTTCAATGACATCCTTTTGTGAAATAAGACCCCAACCCTTGCCTCTTTAGGAAGAATGAAGTTCACAGAGGGAGGTTGTTAGGAACAGAAGCTAGAGAAGGAACATGACTCAGAATATTGAAAACAGAAAGCATGTTCTTAGAACAGGTACAAGAGAGACCAACATACGCAGCAACCATGCAGATCAAGCATGTTGTCATTTTAACAAGACATAAACTTGATTTCCGCCTTGTACAGGGGAGCAGTTTATTCTTCACCCAAACATTAAATATATTATGACCGACTTCAAATATTTATATGCAACCAGCTGCTAGCATTGAACCTATAAAATGGAAAGTATCACAATGGTGGGCACTCATCAGATTAAAATGAGGCAGTGAGGGACAGGAACAGAAGGTCACTGAAGTCAAACAAAGAAGTTACAGTTATAGTAAAAACAGATCAGAGAGGGGACGGAAGAAATCACACTCCAAGCACTTGGGGGAAGGAGCACCTTGTTGATGCCGCTATATAAAGCCTCACTCTTGCCCTCTGGGGACCTCTTGCTGAGGGAGGGGGTGAACAGTTAAAAGTGAAGACAGCAGGGCGCTTGTGCCATATCAGATCTCCATCAACATGCAACCCCAAAAGATCATGACTGTGAGAGCTTTGTAAATCAACTCTTAGGGTGCTTGCCCCAAGGCAAATAGCACAACAAATTAATCCTTTCTCCATGAAATGCAGCAAAGTTTGTATCTACACTGAATCCAAATTGCTCATTAGCTCTGACATGTTCCTAATGAGGTTATAATGCTCTGGGACAAAGATCAAGCCCCGGAGCACAAATAGCTAAGGCTAGAATCATAGAAGGATAAAATTAGAAGGACCTTAGAGCCATGCGTGCTGCCCAAACTTGTCATACCAATCACCTGGGCACTCTGATTCAGGATGTCCAAAGTCCAGTCTGAGTTTCAGAATTTCTGAGGGGCGCCCTGGTAGTGGTGATGTCGGTGAGCCTTTGGAGTATACTTTGAGCAAGGCCTGTGAGTTCACCTAATCCAGCTGCCTTTTCCTAGAGGTCAGGACACAAGGGCCAAGAGACTGACAACTGGAGGTATACTGAGACTTCCCTATGATTAAATTCAGATTGCTGTCCATAAACCTGTGGGTCAGTCTGAAGTTTTTAAATAGAAGCATAGTGAGTAAAGGGTGATCAGTCATCCTGGTTTTTGTGGTCCTAAAGAGTCTTCCAGGACTTGGAATTTTTCTATGTTAAAACAGGAAATTCCAAGAAAATCAGGATGAATTTTTCACTCCATGCGGAGTCTTTTGAATCAACTTAGATCATAGCATCAGGATTATCATCTTCTCAACTTCGTCTGTCTTTGAGTGGTGACAGCATGATCTGTCGCCAAGGCAAGGACCTAAGTCTCCTACCATGAAGATCTCAAAAAGCAGATTCTCAGACAAGGCTGAGGCTCTGCAGAACATTCTATCAGCATGTTGACAAGGGCTGCTTCAAGAGACAACCTAAGAATGTCCCAAAGCAATTACAAAAGAGATTGTCATGAATACATAGAAATAAATATCATACAAGCATAAAATAGTCCTCTTAACTACAAAATCTATTTTATTTTCCTCATTAAAAAAAGTATATTCAGGAAATTAATCACTAATGTTCATAAATCTCAAACATACATTAAAGTCATCTTTGGTAAGAGCTCTAAATGACACTTGCGATATAGCTCCCTTAGTAGAGTGTTTGCCTCAGATTCATAAGGACCTGGGATCAATCCCCAGCACTAAAAAAAAACAAAAAACAAAAAACAAAACAAAACAAACTCTAATGAACAGTTCAAATTAGCCTATTTCTAAGAATAATAAGAAAAAGTAAGTCGCACTGTACCCAATCATGAGTATGAATAAAAAAATATCCCTTCAAAGAACAAAAAGAGAGAAAGAGTTCTCATGAAAGTAGAGAGGAAATCATCGGATGAGAGGAAGGGAAGTAGGAGGAGAGAAGGTTAGAAAGTGGGGGAGGTATTAGGAAGTAATATTGATCAGATTATGTTATATGCATGTATAAATATACAACAACAAAACCCACCATTCTGTATAATTAATATGCACCAAAAAATAAAATTTTAAAAAAGAAAAAATATATATAATAATATGTATATAAATAATATATATAAAAATAATATCCCCCTATTATTGTTATTTAACTCACTGGAAATGAGCCTATTAATGTTAGAATAATGAATATGGAAAGTAAAAGTGACTTTCCGATGCTTTCAGTGTATTATCGAGACTTCCAAAACAGAACGACAAGATACTGATTCCATATGCATTCAAAATGCAGAGTTAGTGCAATCCTGACCACAATTATTCTCGCTCTCTGGAGTTTACCTATTCAAATAAGATGCCAACGTGGTCTGACTGAATTACGTGACTTAATATTCATGGAGTTAGGACACTTAAAATAAAGGAAGGAAATAAGTGTGGCTAAATATATACAATGCATTTGAAATAGGTAAAAGAGAGAACCCTAGACACTCAGCAATCATTACCTGGAAATTAAAGAGGGCAGAAGCAATCCTATTATGCATTATAAACAGCCCAGCTGCTGACTTAATGGTACTTTGAGTAGTATAACCAAGGAGTCCTTGCTTCAATATTAATAGGAAAGGTATTGTACGAGTCCAATAGTTCATGAAATTAACAAGGAAAATGAACTGGGAGCAACTTTGCAAGTAATAGGAGGCATCAGCCATTGCTTCCCTGGAGCACAGTGAGCACGTAAAGAGAGCTCGGAGAAAGTACATGTATATAAATGAGAATGGACATTATTGGAATTTTCTCAATAATATTTTTAATTTGAATATATTTCAAATTCTCTGTTGGTTGCAAATCTTTTAAAGAAGAAGCTTTTATCTTAAAATGTTCATAAGAGGTTATGGGTATGGGATCTGGCCCAAAGATATTGACAACTGCTATTTGAATCAGGCTGAAACTATCAGAAATATGTGAATGAAAATATCAAAATTATTCACACTTCACTTTTATGGAACTAAATTCTTTAAATAGTCAGAAAACAATTTCTTTATACAAGCCTCAATAACCCAAATGACCCACACATGTTCACTGGAAAGCTAAAATGTATAATTAATTCTACTTACAAACCAATGGACATACGATGAAAGAGAACATCTTCCCCACAGACACTGCCCCGGACAATCTGACTGAAGCTTGCACTGACCAAACAAGAAGCGGAAAGGGTTTCCATAGAGGCCAGAATGTGACTTCTATTTTTCCCAGAGAGAGAACCATCCAAGTCTTCCAAAATTGCTGCATGAGGAAATGGAAATGCTACTAAATTTGATGAGTCTGTAAACTTCAACTGGTTGGTCTTCACAGTAAATCCACCTACAAATCAACAGCATGAGACAATTATCACAAATGACAACTCAATTCACCAGGCTCATCTTAATACTTTTAAGCTGCATATTTATACACTTTTATAATTCACTCCCTTATTCATTCAAGAAAAAAACACCACAAGTATTTATGACAGGTTATGTGTGCTTGAGATACTGAGGGACCAAAGAGCAGCATTGGCCCAGCTGTCAAACACCCTGTGCTCTATGGTAGTGGTTCACTACCAGGGGAGGTTTTGCTCCCCAGAGCACATTTGGCATCATTTGGAATTGGTTTTGGCCATTACAACTGGAGGGAGGATTGACAGTGCTGCTAGCAATTAGTAGGTAGAGCCCAGGAATGCTGCAAAACTTTCGACAATGTATAAGACTGTCCACATGACAAAAAACTATCTGGCCCTAAATACCAATAGTACCAAGGGTAAAAAACACTGGTATTGTGGGAAATAGAGACAGAGAACACTAATTTATCAAATACTAAATACTAAAGGTGCTATACTCCAGTCTTCCAATCTTTCAGCTTCTGTTCCTCTCTGGTGACTCTAACCCTATCAGCAAAACTTTTAACTGTGAGGTATATACTTTAAACATTCACCTTCAAAAGCAAGATTTGATTAGTCATTTGTATAAATAGTAACATACTTTCAATGTATTAGCTCTAGGGCTATACTTTTTAGTGCTTTCCCTAACATCATCACCAGGTGATTCTTTGGTACTGCCAGCCCAGTTGCCCTGGAAGAAGCAGTGATTGTTTCAAACACACATACCTGTCACTAAAAAAGAAAAACTGAGTATATACTTTATAGTACATATGGTGCTGTATTATTATATACATTAGAAAATATTGAAAAAAGGAAATAAAAAAGAATAAGACATAAACTGAGACTAATATTTCCATTCTGCATTAGCAATAGAATACATGCAGTAAATACAGCTACGTAGGAAAGACTCCACAATTCTACCTCTTGAAATCTGTGTAGTTCACCTAATAACACAACCACCCATAGCTCTACAATTCAGACATATTGGAGGATTTTAGTGATTCCCCAAACAGACTTATCTTTAGAATCTCTATTTTTTTGCATATGCTAATATGCAAATAACCTAGGCATTTCCCTCTGCCTACTTTCCCTTGCAAACATCTATTTACCTTTCAAAACCTTACTCAAAAGTCACTCCCATGAAGTCTTACATTCCCTCTCCCTGGACCCCTTTGCTGACTGTGTTGGTTCGCTGATATTGTACTCATCACTCTCTATACAATGATGAAAAAATGGTATTTGTTTCAGTGACTTATGAATGATATGAAACAGTAAATCTATTAAAGAACTGTAGAATTGTGATTTGAAGTATTTGCCATAAGGCATTTTTTATTTATACAATTTATTTTTAAAATTTTAAACCTAGATACCTCTCAAATAAGAACAATCTTTGATTCTGCCTATGTAGGGGGAAAAAAGTCAAGTGAAGACTTGCTGATTATTCATTTAATTAAAAAAAACAAACAATTATCTAAATTGGTGATTTAAACCACAAGAGCATATTTACTTGAATTACTTTGCTTGGCTGTTTACAATGATCAGATAAACTAGATTGCTCTCTACCTCCTTCCACTCATGAGTCCTCCAAGGTATTTCTTACCACCTCTGAGATGTGGATAGCAAGTAAGCAAGAATGCTATGGCTCTATTTGTGCATATATCAAGCATTAAGCTGCTGAAAACATCAAGCACTTGAACTGGCTCCTTCAGAAGGGGTTGTATGCAAGCGAGTTTATGCCCATGTGTCCATTTATTCATGTTATAAATGAACTGTTCTCTAGGTACCAGGCTCTCCAGTATGTACTAGTAATAAAACATTGAGCAAGAGAGCCTTTATGAAGCTCAGCATTCAACTGAGATACAGCAACATACTAATAGAATCTGATGGGCATCATGACAAGCAGAAGATAGGGAACTACAGAAATGACACGGGAATACTTGGCCTCCTTTAGGAGTTCTTTTAAGAAGCCAGAGTAACAGTTTCTAGTGATGCAATCTTGGATCTGAAAGAAATATTGACCCACAAAGGATTTGCCACTATTTATCATGTTCACTTGAACATTGGCCATGTTTACCATTTCCCCTGTCTATTCAAACTTACCCTGTCCTTGGGAACAGCCTGAACAGGTTCTTATGGCCACACAGTTGATGAGATCAAAATTAACAAAGGTTGTGTTAGAAACCAGCAGTTCCCATCTTTTGGGAGTTTTAATCCCAGCTGACATACAAAGACTTTCCTGTGATTTTTTTTTAAGAAAAGAAAGAAAAAGCAAAGAAAGTAATACAAATTATGAATTATAGTAATAATTAGTAAAATAAATAAACAAACATTAAAAAAGAATAAAAAACAAACTACAGACTTAGAGAAAATACTTGTTGATCACATATAAGACAAAGATCTTAGATCCAGAATATAAAAAGAATCTGCATAACTCAATAGCAATAAAACAGAAAATTTATCTTAAAAATAAAAAAAAAATAAAAGACATTTCCCTAAATAAAGTGGAAATATCAGCACATGAAAAAAATGTTTAACATAATATTCATTAGGAAAATGCAAATTAAGATCAAAATAAGATACACTCACTATATACTTATTAGATTGAGTAAATAAAAAAGAGTGCTGACGATGAGGAACAACTAAAATGCATACATTGCTGGTGGAATGCAAAATGGGATAGCCACTGTGGAAAACAGTTTGGCAGTTCCTTATAAAGTTAAATACACTCTTCACATAAGATGTAACAATTTAACCCCAAGGTGTTTACCTTAGAGAAATGAAAACTTGCATTCACACAAAACCCTGACATAAATGGTTATGATTCCACTTGTAACCACCAAATCTGAAGAACAACTCAAATGCTTTTTTAGACATGGAGGGATAAACAAACCATATTACATCTATCACTGCTCAGTAACAATAAAGAATTCTTTTAAAAAAAATACTTGAAACAAATCGCATGATTTCCCAAACACATTTGGGTATGAAAAAAACTCAGTTCCCAAAAGTTAGGTGCCTTATGATTCTGAAAACAAAGTTTTGAGATGAAACTCAATTCACTGCTTCTGCCGGCAGGTGCAGTTGCAGCTGAAAAGAGGCAACTCTTAATAGCAGGCCATACCATCCAGTGTGGAAGCTGACCCCTGCAGCTCACTGTCAATTTTTCTTCTTTCAGGGTCCTTGTCTTGTGAATTCAAAAATTCAAGTATACAGACAAGGATGACTGAGTGTAATAGCACGATTTATTTATGAGCAGAAGAGGAACACAACTAGTGCACTGCAATAAAAGACCTGTTATCAAGTTTTTTCCTTTCTGAGAGTGCAAGTCTAGGGGTTTATATAGTACTTGGATCACTGCTATAGATTCAAACTTAAGCTAATTAGGGTTTGACAGAAGTAAAATGCTATTGGTTCAACTGTATTCAAATTACGGTTTGGAACCCAACCACCGCTATTGGTCAACTGTCCAAACCAGACTTCCTTTCAGGTCTGCCTACTTCCATTTTCTCCAGGGAGCAGGAAATTGAGGTCGTGAGATGGTCTGTGCTTGCAGGTTTTGGGTTACATTGCTGCATGGAGCAGGTTTCTGCAGCAGGTGTCCATACAGTGCCCAGGTTTGATCGCTGAAGGGTGACCATCAATGAGCTTTGGCTCCCAGCATTTCAGGATCACCTCAGGTCATGGTTGCAACTGCGCTCCAACCTACATGAGCTGCTTATTCCACTGCTCTTCCCTTCTTCTGCTGCTTCTGGACAGGGACCAGAGGTTTGACAGCTGGAGAGCCATGTCAATTCCACTTATATAGTTTTTGAAAAGGCAGTTGTTCACAGGAAGTAGATTAGTAATTGCCAGCAGTCAGAAGTGAGAAGAGGATGTGGCTCCAAAGATGGTGCTCCACAGAGTTCAGATTGATGTAACTGACTTGCTGCATCTTGACTGTGGTGGTCATGGTTACATATATTTGTATGTGTTTAAAATTCTGAGAATTATTCATCAAAAATGTCAGGTTTGTCATAGTCAATATAGAAAAATAAACTATCACAAAATGTTGGATTCAGTATATGCTCAAGTACCCTTAAAGAAAATGCATGAATTTCAAATACAAATTCTAGATTTGTTTTGCAGGTCTATCATTGTTTAAATAAAAAACTTAAAATGAAAAAAAAAATAATGTTTATGTTTGAAGTGAAAGAAAAGCTGCTTCTAAGCTTTCCCATAAAAGCACTTCAACAAACCCCATTCAGTCAATTTCTTAGGGACTTGCTCACTGTTCCATTGTTAAAAATAGTTACATTTTGAGAATCAGTAGAATTTTTATAAAAGCTTTCAACATGAAAAACAGTGACAAAAATAAACATCAGTGGGACAAAAAAAGAAAGAAAAAACACCAAATGGAGACAAATACACTGTAGAGATCAGAGGAAAATTTAAACAGCATCATTAATAACTTGAGAAATAAGTATAGCCATGAAACAAACAAAAGAACCCTTAAGAGAATTCTTTTAAAAAAATAAAAATAGGAGAGCAGAAATAAAAAACTGAATAGAAAAATTAAGGCAATATCTTAAAAAGCAAGACAAAGAGACAAAGAGATGAAAAATCAGAAAAATATTAGGAAAGCAATCTATATAGTCAAGTATCCAAATAATAATATTTTAAGTAAAAAAGAAGAAAATATAAGGGAGACAACTATCAAAGAAATAATTGAATAGAACTTCCTAAAAAGGGAGGGTAAAATTTTCCAGTCCTTAAAGGCCCACACAATACCTAACACAGTAGCTAGAACAAAGAGCCACACCAAAAACATGGTATTGACGTAAAACACTGGGACAAGGATAAAGCTCCAAAAGCTACCAAGAAGAAAAAACATAAGTAATTACAAATAAAATATCCAGAATCTGAGTATCTTAAACCATCATCCTCGAGACTAGAAGCTGGAATTAATAGTGCTTACCCTCAAAAATTTAGGACAAAGTTAACTCTTATCTGGAATTTTATAGCCAACAAAGTACCTATAAGGGGTTTTTTATAAGTAGCTCAAAATTTTCACCTTTTAAACTTCCCTTTCCTCTGGAAAGTTACTACAGGCTATGCTGTAACAAAATGAGGAAATAAACTAGAAAGAAGGAGGGAAGAGGTAGGAATGAGGACCAAGAATTCCAACACTATAGAAACATGAAGGAAATCTCCAGGGCATGGAAAGGAGAGATTCCAAGGTACACGAGGAGACCCTTCTCAGGTTCTGCTGGTGTGAGCACTAACCATCTGCATGGCTGCCTGGCACCATCCACTAAAGATGAAGGGGTACTCTACAATCAACAATTTTACAACTTCACTTATTTTCCACAGAAATGTATGAATATGAACACCAAAAGACATGTAGAAGGATATTGATAGAAGATAGCAAAAATTAAAAAAAAAATCTAATAGTCATCAATAGTAACATACCTTTAAAAACAGAAAGATATGTAATGATTGGAATAGTCATAAAAAAGAATAGTATGTAATGGTTGGAATAATAAATTATTGGAAAACAATAAAGACATAGTTGAATCTCACAGACATAGTATTGTGCCAAAGAAGCCAGGTAAAGTAGAGTTACATGTTCTATGATTCCTTTGATATAAAATTTAAAAGAAAGAAAAGTTAATCTGTATCAATGTGAGTCTGTATAACACTTCCCCTCTGACTGTAGAGTTATGGGTAGGATTTGGAATAGGGGAACAGGAGGGCTTCAGAGGAACCCATAATGTGCTATTTCTTCATCTGGGTGATATTTACATGGTTGGTTTGCTTTATAAAAATCCACTGATTTTTTTTTTCCCTTGTGGTTTATGCACTTTTCTTCATAAATATTATATTTTCACAAAACATTTATTTTAAAAAGTAGGACAAATACTAAGGGAAAGTAACACAGAGCATGAAAGGCTAAAGAAAGAAGCTGAGCAGTTGATGGTCCTTGAAATGCACAGGTAACTTTCATGCGTGCTAATGTAATTTAGACTTCATTAATACAAGCAAGCATGTTAAAAATTTAAGGCCAAGAGCAAAGACAATCAAAACAGAACAAATAATTTTCAAATGAAAAACTATTAAAGAGATACAATGCAAGACAAATCAAGTTAGAAAAGTCGGAAAGAGAAAGAAAACGGATTGCAAAACTGGAAGCACAGAATAAGATAGTAGGAAAAAAAATGCAAATATATGAGAGACATCAGCATGAAGATGGTAATTGAAACCACAAGAGAAAATGAGATTTCTCCCAGGGAGAGCAAGTATGATGAGAAGAGAGGGGGCCCTACACCAGACTTTAGGGAAACAAAAAGATGAAAGGTCTAAATTGAGGAAGACAGATCCACAAGTGAAAATGGAAACTAAATGCCAGGGAAGAAGGAGAAAGAATAAAGCATCCCCATCAGCCCCTGCCTGATGCCTGATAAGATATTTTTAAAAGTACCATCTTCTGCTCAGATTAATTATAATAGCAACAGAAAGACAATCACCCCAAAGATAGTTCAAAAGGTGGGTGACCATAGATTAAATCCAAATCAGGGTATTTCTGAGTCTGAAAGGGGATGCTAATTAGATTGAATGTCAGGAGAGAGGGTATCAACACACTGCTCAACCAGACTGAGATGTGTAGCAATGCCATAGTTCATCTTTTCATGTCAATTAAAATATTCTATCTACTATAGATTGGGTGTGAGAGTACCAAATAAACCCTTTCTAATGATAAAAAAAAAGTTCTTCTAGAAATTGATATCTATTTGAGGACATGAATCCCTGATAATAGAATGCTATAAATTAAATGTGGATTAGAGGCCTATACATGGAAGGGGTCAAATCCACTGAAAATCTTAATTCCTAAAGGAATGTCGGGCAGGAGAGAAATCTCAGGAATGAGAGATAGAGGCTGAAGTCATAGTTCTACAACCTCAGGTCAGGTACTTCTGCCTGCTCCACCCACTTCAAACAACTGATACCTAGTGATAAAGAGATTAGCAAAATAAATTTCAGAAACGTGTTAATTAATGATTAATGGATATTTTTCTTATTTGTTTTAATCCTAGAATTTCTCAGAACCTGTAATTTTTTTCTTTCTTTTTTTTAAAATGAATTTTACTGTGTGTCTTTAAGGTTTATAATATGATGTTATGGGATATATACAGATTGTAAAATGTTTATTATAGTGAAGCAAATACCATGTTATCTCATATATTTACTATTTTTTACAAGATCAACTAACATTGATTTATTTTTTAAAAATTGCCAACGCAATTTTATTAACTAGAGTCCTCATATTGTACATTAGGTTTTATTTAAGGTTTTAGAAAACAGACAATATGGAAAGCAGCATAGTGTAGACATAATTAATCTTCTTTCCCAGACATATTCTTGGGGCTAGGCACTCCTAGAGAATGCTTCAGAGAATATTGGTGTAGGCACCAATGCATGTTCATGGCAAAGCCATTTACCATATATAATCAAGATTATTGGATCAGAAGTTGGGAAGATATCAAAGTATCCCTGGATCTGAAATACTAGGCATAGACCTTGAGCTGTATTTCGATTCCCCAAAGTTTCCATTTCTTTACTGCAAATTGAGAAATTCTACTCAGATAATCTTTTAGGTAACACTGAACAATGAAATCACATGGCTTTAAGATTTGGATGACTAACCAGTATCTAGATTTCTCTAGAACAAAAGAGTTTAACATTTTGTATCAGAAGACTCTTGTCCTGCACTTATTAAAAGAGTTTTTTTTTTTTTTAAACCCTCAGCTGCACTGCTTTCCTAGTGAGTTATACCCCAGGCATGTGATTATTTGTGATTATCTCATGATAAGCACCCTTTTATCATAATTTATATCTTAATTTATGTCACTCTCCCTTTAATTATGATGTCTATTTAACATCAATTAAGATATTCAGCATTAATTTACCAGGACAGTTATCCAATTTGATGGGTGTTTTGTTTCTAGAATCTATTCTAAAGTTATTCTGGAAAGTTCAAGGGCCTTTGATCTACCAGTATCACAAAATGTAAATCTGAGTGCCATCCTTTCTTGGAAATTATAGTCTGAAAAGACTCATCCCTTGTGTTGGTGACCCTATAGTAGAAAAGGAAGAAATGCCAGGTTCCTGCTTTCAGAAAGGATGGTTTAAAAGAAATTGAACTAAGGAAAATTTAAAATCAAAAAAAGAAAAATGTATCTCAGTAAGAAAATGGTGTTGTAAATCATAGTGTTTCCATCTAGAGCTATGTAATAATCTCCAGTGGAAGCATAAGTCAATAATTATCATTTAAATTTCAAATGGACAACATATTCAGCAACAAACTGAAGAGAAAGTTTTTCCCATGGTTCCCAGGAATGTTGGAGGCCTCTTCTGTCTATGATTTTTCGGACAATATGATTGCTAGTATGCAGATGGCTCTTTCTGAAGCAAAAATATAGGAGTTCCATAAAGGACTAAAGCCTAAGAGATTACTGTAGTCTGAATTCTTTTAAGGAGAACTAGGACTGCTCCCTTGGGAAGTATACTTTGTCTCATCTGTATTCTGTTACTCTGATCATTCAGTGGAGGAGAAATCTTCTATAGTCTAATTTTTATGTAGAACCCATACTTAAACAAGAGCTAGGGAATACATACAGAATCTTATTGTACTGTAACAAACTGTGTAAATATATTATCTGATTCAGTCTCTGGGCTCCTTAAATGGAGTAAGGGTCTTATTAATAAAATGGTAAAACATGGAGCAGAGAGACAATATGAAACTATACTATATTATAATCCTTGTAAGGTTAGACAAATTTAAATTATTAGGTTCAATATAGAAATTAATAGTAAGCCTGAATTATAATCAAATAAGAATTCTTCTAGCTATTACTATATTACTATTTATAAGGACCCAACACTGAAACACTGAGTTTCAGTGTATATTTAAATCTTATTGTTAATACCATCACTGTTACAAATAAAAAGCTCTTCTAGTTTTTACCAGTAAAATATAAGATCCACTAAATAATAGTATTAAAATTACACATCATGGATCATCAGGGATCCCTGCACATATGATTCTGTTTTTATGGACAACCTATAAACAATCACACTAAGGACTTACCTTTTGGTTAAAATGACCAAGTAATAAACTGTCAGTAACTGAAGTATTTGCATCACTTTCCAAGATGTCAATTCCAAAGTCTCTGCATGAATAAACTTGGAAACTTTTCAGATGAAGATTGCTACTTCTAAAAATCTATAAGATAAGAGCATATGTTATGGCAAAGGTCTGAGGTGTGGTTTGTCTTACAGTATTCCTGAAACTTCTTTAGTTATCAATTAATATAAATAAGCATTTTATGCCATTTTTAAGCAACTTTTATTCGTGCATATACATATAGACATTGCCACAAGGTCAGCACTAACTAGTCCCCTTGTTTATACCCGCTTTGTACTTTCCATTTCTCTTCAAAGAATTAATATGTAGAAAGGTCAGAGTGGATTCTTCACCTATTTAAAATAGTTTTACAGTGCATAAAAAGTACATAATTAATGCAGAAAAACAGCACCCAGGAATTTCAGTGCTTAGCGTTTTCTTCAATATAGTATATATTAACTCGTATAGTCAGCAGATTGTAAATATAAAATAAATAACTTAGCATGGCTACAGATTAATTGTGTGTGGACTCAGCATATGATACATATGTACATTTATGACAACTGGGCTGTATGTGCTCAAGTAATAACAAAATTAGTTTGTTAATGTTGAAAGAATCCCACTGGTCTTATATTAACTATATGATCTTAGGTAAGATATTTAACTTCTCATAGGCTTTGGTTCAAACATCTTTAAAATCAGGGTGCAGGTCAGAACTATTATTAAAACTAAGAGTCATCCCTTTATTTATTAACATAATCAATAAAACCAATTTGTTAATTATAATAATAAAATGTATTAATTATTCATTAAAGAGTATCATACCTTTACTGGAAGTTTCTTATTAATTAAGGCCAAGGTATCCTTAATTTGATTTATCATACTATCATTCTTCTACATGTCAATCAGTCTTTGTATTTGAAATTTTCATTATGCATAACATATATATTTTCTATAAAATGATAGTTCTTTGAAGGCATAGATTTACTTGAAACAAGTAGGTATGGTATGAGCTGAAAACTGATAACAGCTATTACCTAATTACATACATCCACAAATATGCCCTTTTTGCAAATACATTCATGTTCAAAACCAGCTAACACCTAGCATGAGCTAGGAAATGTGCTGATTTGAAAAGGAAACCAATATACAATAGCAAAATGCACCTATTTTTAGAGACAATTCAACTTTAACAGTGTGTTGTCAATTTGCCCTCTTCTAGAAGAATTACTTTGCATTATGAAACTTGATGAAAAGAAAGTATTTTTTCAACTTTTATTTAACATAGAAGTGTCAAATCACTTGCTTGGAATTAACATTTTTGCTGTGAGACTTTAGCAAGTATTTTACCCCTTAGATAATTTTACATACAAAAGAAATAAAATAACCTCAAGGTTAAGATTATTAAAAGAGAAAAGTTTCAAAAATCTTAACAATATCATCAAATAGATACAGCCAGCCTCATGTTTACACACAATAGAAAATTTCTGTTCAACTTTACCCCTCATCAGAGAAATGAAACATAAAACCACAGTGAAATATCACTTCAAACCTTTCAAAATGACTATAACCAAGAAGGAGAAAGATAATGGTTGGTGAGGATGTGGAGAAAAGAGAGCCCTTACACTCTGATGGAGGGAATATAAATTAGTATACCACTATGGAAAACAATGTGAAGTTTCCTCAAAAAAAGTAAAAACAAGAACAATTATGTAACCCAGAAATCCTACCACTACATACATATCCAAAGGAAAAAAAGATCAATATGTTGAAGAGACACCTGCATCCACCTGCAGCACCATTCACAATAGCCAAGATGTGGAAACAACCTAAATGTCCATCTTTTAATGAATGGAAGAAAGAAAATGTGATGCTACTCAGATTTAAACAAGAAGGAACTCCTGTCATTATTGTGATAACATGGATAAATCCAAAGGATTTAATGCCAAGTGAAAAAAATACCAGGCAAAGAAAGGCAAATGCCACATATTCCCATTCACATATGAAATCTGAAAAAGTCAAACAGAATAGAATGGGGTTTGGAGGAGGGGAACAAAGAATGGGAATATGTTGTCAATAGATACAAATTTTCACTTAGGTGGGAGGAGTAAATTCAAGAGAAAGATTGTACAACATGGTGACTATAGTTAATAACAATGTATTATATATTAGAAATCACTAAGAGAGCAGATCTAAAGTGTACTCATCACTAAAAGTAAGTATGTAAGTTAATGCACAATTTAGCTCAATTTAGACATTCTTTATACATGTTTCAAAACATGATAATGTACATGATAAATATGTACAATTTTTGTCAATTAAAATCAATTAGCAAAAATAAAAGAAAATAAATACAATGAGAAAAAATAGGAATTTTACTAATGAAATACTCTGTTCTAGTATCTATATACATAACACTTGGGTCTAAATGATCAGAAATAATGGGAGTTTATGAAACTTATATACAAATGTAGTTTTCATGATGTAAAGGGCACTTTTTGGTATAATTTTGAGAGACATAATTATCAACATCAGTGTATTAATTTCCAATCCTGTTTAGTGAAACTCACAATAATAATAGCTAGAGTTCATGAGCATTCAGGAAGATCTTTTGGGCATTTTATATTCAGGGACTTACTGTTATCATCATTGTCATCATCATCATCATCATCATCATTTTTTGATGCATAAAATTGTACATATTTATAGGGGTCATGTGAATTTTCAATACATGTATAGAGTATATAAGGTTCAAGTCAGGATAAGCTAGTATCTGTCTTCTTAGATACTTATCATCATTCATGTGTGTGTACAGTAAACATTTAATACCTTTCTAATTTTTTTGAAATATACAGTACATTAGGATTATTATTCTACTGTGCTATTTCACCAGAACTATTTCTCCTATGGAATTGTAACTTAGTACTTAGGGATTTATTTAACACTTAAAACAAATATTCTTTAGCTACCATTACTGTCTCCATCTTACCAATGAAGCAGAAGTTAGGGAGGATTTTCTCAAAGTCATTAAAAGAAAATGGGAATATTTGAGAGTTTGCATAACCAGATACATAGGATATTACCCTTTTGTAAACAGCTTTATTAAAATATAATTCATATTCTATACAATTCACCTAACTTACTTTACAATTCAGTGGTACTACTATATTCACAGATATGGGCAAACATCACCACAGTCAACTCTAGAACCTTGTTTTCAGTTCAAGAAGAAAGCTCATGCATGTCCTTTTAGCTATCATTCCTCATTCCATTTCCACTATTATCTCCAACCCTCCACCCCTAAGTAAGTGTTAATTGTTTCACCTCTGTAGCCTTCCCTATTTTGGATATTTAGTTGAGGAAAATAACATAGGGCGCCTTTTTTTCTGTTATTGACTTTTATCATTTAGCATAATGTTTTCAAGGTCCATTTATATGACAGCGTATGTAAGTACTTCACTTCTTTTTCTGGGTGAAGTAATTTCCATGGCATGAATCTGTCACACTTTATCCATCTGTCCACTGATAAACATTTGGGTTGTTTCTGTCCTTTGGCTATTATGAATAATGATACTGCTATAAACATTTGGATACAAGTTTCTGTTTGTACATATTTTTTATATTTTTTTCTTAGGTATATTCCTAGGACTGTAATTCATGAGTTATATGGTAACTTTATTTTATTTATTTATTTAATCATTTAAGAATCTGCCAGAATATTTCCTAAAGAGACTGGAGCATTTTAAACTCCCAACATAAGTATTTAAGAATCATTTTTCCACATCCTCACCAACTACTTATCATCTTTGTTCAGGACACATTAGTAGGTGTGGGGTGGTATCTCATTTAGCGTTTGATTTGTCTTTCCCTAATGACTAGTGATGTCACACATTTCTTCCTGTGGGGTAGTGAGCAGACCACAGTGGTAGAATGTTTGCATAGCATGCATGAAGTCCTGGGTTTAATAGCCAGCATCATAAAAATTAAAACAAAAAAAAAAGTTCTCCATATGATTATTGAAGAGCTTATTTACAGAGGTGTATATTCAGATCACTACCTTCATTTTTTAATTGGATCATTTGTCTTTTTGTTGTTGAGTTATAGCAGTTAACAGTAATCTTTATGTATTTAAACTACATAATTTGCAAACATAATCTACCATTCTATAGGTTGTTTCACCTCTGTAGTCTTCCCTATTTTGGATTTTTAGTTGAGGAAAATAACATAGGATGTCTAGATAGTGGCACTAAATTTTCTTAATTTTGATGCAGTCCAATTTATCTGCTTTTTTTTTTTTCTGACACCTGTGTTTTTGGTGTTGTCTTTAAGAATTCATTGCCAAATCCTTAGTCCAGAAGATTTACCCTATGCTTTCTTCTGAGTGTTATAATTTTTGCTTTTACATTTAGGTCCTTGATTCATTGGGCCAATTGTAAATAGTACAAGAAAAGAATTCTATTTCATTCTTTTGCATGAGGCGCACTGGTTGTCCAAATGCCATTTGTTGGAAAGACTGTTACTGTTCCTGTCCTCGTTGAGTGGTCTAAACATCCTTCATCAAAATTCATTTGATCATAAACCTAGGGGCTTATTTCTAGACTCTCAACTGTATTCCACTGCTTGGTTTATCTACTTTTGTTCCCTTACCTGTCTTGATTATCATCACTTTGTAGTAAGTTTTCAAGTGGGGAAGAATAAATCTTGATTCTTTACTCAGGATTATTTTGGAGATGATTACTTTCTAAATTCCCTGCCATCATGCTTTTTATTTCGTTTTCTTTATTTTTCCTCATAAGAGTGAAGTTCCAAAGAACTTCTTATTATTTGAACTCTTTGACTCACTAAACTTAAGTGCACAAGAGCTCAATCTGTATGGGCCTATTTTTTCTTTCACAGGATTAGAATTCCTGATGGCAGACCCTTAAAAAATAAAACAAAATAAAATAAAAAATAAAAACTATCTTCAATAAATGTCTTTTAATGGTCTTGTTTCATTGGAGATGTCCTCAAGGACAGGGAGCACAGACTGTAAACCTGTGTGTCTAGTCAACTTTTCATCCTTTATGGGAGAGAAAGTGTTTCATAAAATTAAATGACAACAGGCCAGGTGTGGTGGTGGCAAATGCCTGTAATCCCAGAGACTCAAGAGGCTGAGGCAGAGGGATTGCAAGTTCAAATCCAGGCTCAGCAAAAGCAAGGTACTAAGCAACTCAGTGAGACCCTGTTTCTAAATAAGATACAAAATAGGGTTGGGGAGGTGGCTCAGTGGTCCCGTGCCCTTGAGTTCAACCCCTGGTACTACCCCCCCCCCCCCCC